>NW_007727063.1:287235-348671 GCF_000696425.1 Galeopterus variegatus
AAAAAAAAAAAAAAAAAAAAAAAGAGAGAGAAGACACAAATAACACAAATCAGAAATGAAAAGAGAGACATTACAACTGATGCCACGGAAATACAAAGAATCATTAGAGATTATTATAAACAACTGTACACCAACAAATATGAAAACCTGGAGGAAACTGATAAATTTCTGGACACATACGTACTACCAAGACTGAACCAAGAAGAAATAGAGAACCAGAACAGACCAATAACAAGCAATGAGATTGAAGTACTAATCAGCAATCTTCCAACAAAGAAAAACCCAGGACTGGATGGCTTTACAGCTGAATTTTATGAAACCTTTAAAGAAGAATTAATACCCCTTCTCTTCAAACTTTTCCAAAAAATTGAAACAGAAGCCTTTCTCCCAAACTCATTCTACAAGGCCAATATCACCCTGACAACAAAACCTGATAAAAAATAAAACAAAAAAAGAAAACTGCAGGCCAATATCCTTGATGAACATTGATGCAAAAATCCTCAGCAAAATATTAGCAATCAGATTACAACAATGCATCAAAAAGTATGCACCATGATCAAGTGAGATTCATCCCAGGGATGCAAGGTTGGTTCAACATACGCAAGTCAATAAATGTGACACACCACATCAACAAAACCAAGGACAAAACCCGTATGATTATTTCAATTGATGCAGAAAAAGCATTTGACAAAATCAGCATCCCCTCATGATAAAGACTCTCAGCAAATTAGGTATAGATAGAAACTATCTCAACACAGTAAAAGCCATTTATGACAAACCAATTGCCAATATCATCCTAAACGAGGAAAGGTTGAAAGTTTTTCCCTTAAGAACAGGAACAAGACAAGGATGCCCACTCTCACCTCTCTTATTTAACATAGTGTTGGAAGTAATAGCCAGAGCAATCAGGCAAGGGAAAGAAATAAAGGGCATCCAGATTGGAGAGGATGAAGTTAAACTATCCTTGCTTGTAGATAACATCATTTCATATAGAGAAAAACCTATAGATTTCACCAAAAAACTATTACAGCTGATTAACAATTTCAGTAATGTTGCTGGTTACAAAATCAACACCCCCAAATCAATAGTGTTTTTATACTCCAATAACAAAGTAGCAGAAAATGAAATCAAGAAAGGAAGCCCATTTACAATATTCACCAAAAAAATAAAATACTTCAGTATCAAGTGAAAGATCTCTACAATAAGAACCACAAAACACTACTGAAAAAAAATTAAAGAGGACAGAAAAAGGTGAAAGACATACCATGCTCTTCCATGGGAAGAATTAATATCTTCATGATATTTTCATAATGTCGATTTTACCCAAAGTGATCTACAGATCCCATGCAATCCCTCTCAAAATACCAAAGACATTCTCCACAGAAATAGAAAAAAACATTCCAAACATTCATATGGAACAAAAAAAAGACCCCGAATAGCCAAAGCAATCCTGAGAAAAAAAACAAACCCAGAGAGACATAACACTTCCTGACTATATTACAAAGCTATTATAACCAAAACAGCATGGGACTGGCATAAAAACAGAGACTCGGATCAATGGAACAGAATAGAAAACCTGGGAATCAACCCATATACTTATAGCCAGCTGATTTTTGACAAAGGCAGTAAGAACATACATTGGGGAAAAGACTGCCTCTTCAGTAAATCGTGCTGGGAAAATGGGACATCCATATGCAGAAAAATGAAACTGGACCTGTACCTATCACCATATACCAAAATTAACTCAAAATGGATTAAAGACTTAAATATAAGACCTGAAACCATAAAACTACTAAAGGAAAATATAGGGGAAGCATTCCAGATAATAGGACTAGGCAAAAACCCCAAAAGCACAGGCAACAAAAGACAAAATAAATAAATGGTATTATATCAAGCTAAAAAGCTTCTGCACAGCAAAGTAATCAATAGAGTGGAAAGACAGCCTATGGAATGGGAGAAAATATTTGCACACTATGCATCTGACAAGGGATTAATATCCAGAATATAAAGTACTCAAACAACTCTACAGTAAAAAAACCAAACAATCCAATTAAAAAATGGTCAAAGGAGATAGACATACAAATGGCCAACAGACACATGAAAAAATTGCTCAACATCACCAGTCATCAGAGAAATGCAAATCAAAACCTCATTGAGATATCATCTCACCCCAGTTAGACTGACCATTATTAAAAAGACTGAGAATAACAAATGCTGATGAGATTCTGGGAAAAGGGGACACTTCTACACTGTTGTTGGCACTGTAAATTAGCACAGCCATTATGGAAAACAGTACAGATGTTTCTCAAACAACTACAGATAGAGCTACCATATGATCTAACAATCCCACTTCTGGATAAATACCAAAAGGAATGGCAATCATCATGTCAAAGGGAAACCTGCACTCCCATATTCTTTGCAGCGCTATTTACAGTAGCCAAAATATAGAACGAACCTAAGTGTCCATCGAAGGATGGCTGGATAAAAAAAAATGTGGCATATTTACACAATGGAATACTACTCAGCCAAAAAAAAAGAATGAAATTCTGCCATTTGCAGCAATATGGATGAGTCTGGAGAAAATTATGTTAAGTAAAATAAGCCAAAGAAAGAGAAACACTACATTTTGTCACTCATAGCTGGCTGCTTTTAAGGAAGGAAGGGAGGGAGGGAGTATAGAAGGGAGGTAAGGAGAGAAGAAGGAAGGAATGAAGGAATGAAAGAAAGAAAAGACCACAATACATTGAACTTTCAGAACAGGGGATGGAGTTTGGGAAGTGATAGGTCGGGCAAAGGGCATAAAGAAACATCACGATGCATAAGAATGAATTAATTATGAATAAAAAATTACAAAGAAAAAAACCTCAGCTGATTACTTTTCAGTAAAAAAAAAGTTACTGAAAGAGAACCTCCTTTATTAAAAATAATGCAAAAACAAAATAAAACAAAACTCTTTGCTATATCTGAAGGGTGTAAATAAAAAAATACATCTGGGGCAGGCCTGGTGGCGCACTGCTACAGTGTGCCACTTGGGAGCGCAGCGGCGCTCCCGCCGAGGGTTCAGATCCCACATACAGACCGGCGGCTCACTGGCTGAGTGAGGTGCGGGCGCAACACGGAGGGTTGCGATCCCGTTGCCAGTCCCGGTCCGGTACGGGCGCGACACTGAGAGTTGCGATCCATTGCCGATCACGAAAAAAGACAAAAAGGAAAAAAAAATACATCTGTGCGTTTTATTACAATGATATACTTTCAAATTTGACAATGCAAATTATTTCTTCAGTTTAAAATGTCATCATAAATTTATGAGAATCCTTGCATTTTTGGCATATACCATTTTATCTAATATAGATATTCCATGTTCTGTATCTGGCTCATAGATATCTATTTTTGGTAATGAACAAGTATTAGCAACCTAAGGTTCCATTTGGAAGGATACAGAGAGAGGACGGTTTCATATTGCAATTTATTTTTGCACATTTGTAAGTGATCCCTGTCATCAGAGGAATATACTATTTTATCTTGAAACTGTATAAATATATACTGTTTCAGAAATCTCTGATTTCTCATGAATTCAAAAAAGAAAAAAAACAACTTATTTTATTTTTTTATCTTATTTTATTTTATTTTGTCGATATACAATGTGGTTGATTATTGTGGCCCATTACTGAAACGTCACTCCCTCCTCCCTCTCCTCCCTTCCACCCAACAATGTCCTTTCTGTTTGCTTGTCGTATCAACTTCAAGGAATTGTAGTAAAAACAACTTACTTTAAATGTTGCTCTAAATACACTCAAATGTTGCTACTTCTACGTCCTTATATTTCATTTGGCCAAGCAGTACATATATAGAACGAGTAGACCACTGGGAACTCCTTCTATGTCAGTGGTCCTGGTAAATGCTTCAACTTTTATTCCCTAGAGGGAACCCTAGGAGATAATTTGGAGAGCAAAGCAAAGCAAGAGTTTTGACATTTTTTCTCTTTTTCTTTGATGCACTATGAATTCATTTACTTTCTTCACAGACTGGCCTTGCTTTTCAGCAAAGAAACTACAATTTATACAGCTTTATAAAAAGGATCCATTAACAGCATTAAAATGTTTCATGTCTCCAAAAATGTGGTATATAATTACCTAATACTGAGTTCTTTAAAGAAGGAAAAAGAGAATACCAAATTTAGCCCTAATATGCTTGGCTATATGTCATATAAATTTCATTAAGTTAACTATTTATCACAAGCTTTAAAGCTATTAGGTGATTCACTCTTCAAAATATTTCCCCTATGGTTACAACATAATTTAGAGTAGCAAGAATATAATAGCATGAGTGAAAGTAAAAATCAAGTTTGATTGTTGGGGGGGAGGATTTGCCTTTCATAAATGAGTTAATGACATTGGTTCATTTTACTATCATTTTGGTATTGTTTTCACAATTTCTGAGTAAGAAAATGACACAGCTTAAACTATGTATCTTCCAGGTAAATATAGCCAAACTATTAAGGAATGTGGCACAGAATACATTACTAGGGAATTGCTGTGATCTTTGGAGTAGGGTCTTTGGTCATGTTGCTTCCCCTAGTTGTCTACTTAGAATGAATGGCATCTTTATATAGCACTTGTTATTATCCAGAGATGGTCCACATAAAGACACCTGCTGTAGGTGATTCAGGGACTGTAACGGAGATTGCATCAGGAAAGGCAGCAGGGAATACTTCCCTTTGAAGGGAATGTGACAACTGTTGAACAGTGAAAATGCAGTAAGTACTGAGTGCCAAAAGCACGTGATTCAGGAAAGAGCAAAGTTCAAAAACTCACTTCCATTTTTAGTGAAGAATGGTCAAATTTTTTTTTGCTGAATGAATCACCCAAATCCTCGTTTTTTCATAAAAGGCTGAAAATTTAAATTTCTTTCAAAACAGAAAATGTAGGCCATTAATTAGAAGTCCCTTGCTTTATTCTAAAAATGTAGTTGAATGTGATTACCAAAATTGAGAATCAGAAGGAATTTGCAAAAATGCATATTGATATTCTAATATTGTCTTTGCCATTAACTCTTACAACTGAGGATGTAATTCTTTATCTCAGTTACCCAATTTGGGGGAAAAAAAATCTAATTTTTTTGTTACCCTATGCTAGGGCCTGAATGTTTGTGTTGCTCCCAAATTTATACGTTGAAATTCTCACCTCTAAAGTAATGGCATTAGATGGTGGGCTCTTTGGAAGGTGATTAGGCCATGGGGATAAAGCCCTCCTGAATGGGTTAGTGCCCTTCTAAAAGAAGCCCAAGGGTAAACCCTTGCCTCTTCCACCATGTGAGGACACAGAGAGAAGGAGCTGTCTATGAATCAGAAAGTGGGCCCTTACTAGACATTGAATTTGCCAGGACTTTGATCTTGAATTTCTCAGCCTCCAGAACTGTGAGAAATTTTGGTTGTTTATAAGCTACCCAGTTTATGGTATTTTGTTATAGTAGCCAGAACTGACTAAGACACTCTACATTACCTGTATTAATCTCATTAACTATAAATCTATTCTTTATTTTGTAGCTTTTTGATCTTCTGCCTGTTTTTTAATAATCAAGAGAATTGAAGATTCAAGGATGTATTTTATCTTTATTTTTTACCTGCAGATAGATTTTTGATCACAGGCAATGACTGTCAGAATAAAGCAAAAGGTCTAGTGGGTGGGAAAGAGAAAACTTTGGGTTGTATTTAGAGTGTAGAATGGACAAGAATTGATAATGTCTTGTATATGGGGCCAAGGACAAGGAACCACAGGGATGTAAAACTGGAAATATCAGAGAAGACTGGAGGAAGGGCAATATGGATTCTGTTTTTGGATATGTTGATTTGGAAATGTCTATGAGTAGTCAGCCGGAGATCTCCAGTACATACACGGAAAAAACTCAGGTCAAAATCTCAGAAGAGACATCTGACTAGTCTTAAGGTAAATAATTGGAAATCAATAGATAGAGATGGTACAATTGAATTTGTGAAGTAGAGAGAGATTCTAGAGGCTCTTAATATACATATATATTCATATGTTCAACAAATAATTTTGAGTGCCTGTTATTTACCACACACATAGTGGTGAGAAGAGAATAACATTCACATTCTTAAAGACACAGAGATATTGCAAGTGCACATTTATTTAATGTAGGATATGTATTTTTGGCCACTGCCAGATCCTTTGAGGTCCTGGATTTTCACTTTTCAGGCTTTTGAAAAAAATGCTATAATATTTCTGGTAAGTTGAATAATGTTTTTTGCTTTACTGGACTTTACACCAGCACAAGTATTTGATTACTGCATATTTCTTTGTCTCTCCATAATAATCCATGGTTTATATTGTGACTAAAAGAGCTCAGTATTCTTCCTAGCTCTAAAGTTATCAGTGACATAATCTGGGGAGACACAGACATGAAAAATCCTCTATTATGTTCACAGGTGGAGACAAAAATATGATCTCGGACAAACAGAATAACATTTTATCCCACCTCAGGTAGTTCCTCATTTTCTTTTTCTTTTTTTTTTTTAAATGTTTTGTTCTGTTTTTATTGGTTATGAATATTCATGGGGTACAAAGCAAATTGTCACCACTCGTGCATAAGATGTGATGGCCAGATTCATACTGGCAGCATGTCCATTAGCACAAATTGTGAATGTACCCCATACCCCCCACCCAATTATCTCCTCAATTATCCCCAACCTCCCTCACCATCACCCTTTCCCCACTCCACTTTGTACCCCTAGGTATGTTCTCTCCCTCTGCAAGTTCAACACACCACTGTGGTCTTCCTTTCCTTTCTTCTTTATCTCTTAGCTCCCACTTATGAGCAAGTACATATGGTATTTATCCTTCTGTGCTTTGCTTTATTTCAGTCAACATAAGTTTCTCCAAGCTTATCCACGTTGTTGCAAATGGGAGAATTCCATTCTTCTTGATGGCAGAGTACTATTCCATGGTGTATATTTACCACATTTTCCTTATCCAATCATCCACCAATGGACATTTAGGTTGGTTCCATATCTTGGCTATTGTAAACAGAGCTGTGGTGAACTTGGTAGTGCAGGTATCCCTTCAACATGATGATTTCCATTCCTCTGGGTATATATCCAGAAGTGGGATTGCTGGATCATATGGAAGATCTATCTGTAGTTTCTTGAGAAACCTCCCTACCGGTTTCCATAGTGGTTGTACTAATTTACAGTTCCACCAACAACGTAGGAGTGTTCACTTCTCTCTGCATCCTGGCCAGCATATGTTATTCTCATTCTTTTTGATTATAGCCAGTCTAACTGGGGTGAGATGATATCTCAGTGTGGTTTTGATTTGCATTTCCCTGATGACTAGTGATGTTGAGCATTTTTGCATGTACCTATTGGCTATTCGTATGTCTTCCTTTGAAAAATATCTATTCAGCTCCTTTGCCCATTTTTTAATTGGGTTATGTGTTTTTTTACTGTGTAATTGCTTGAGTGCCTTGTATATTAAGGATATTAATCCCCTGTCAGATGCATAGGTAGCAAAAATTTTGTCCCACTCTGTAGGTTGTCATTTCACTTTCTTGATTGTTCCCTTTGCTGTGCAGAAGCTTTTTAGTTTGATATAGTCCCATTTATTTATTTTTTCTTTTACTGCTTGTGCTTTCATGATCATGTTCATAAATTCTGTGCCCAGACCCAGTTCCTGAAGTGGTTCACCATATTTTCCCTTAGTATTTTTATAGTTTCAGGTCTTATACTTGAGTCTTTAATCCATTTTGAGTTGATTTTAGTTTATGGTGAGAGGTGCATGTCTAGTTTCATTCTTCTGCATATGGATATCCAAGTGTCCCAGCACCATTAATTGAAGAGGCAGTCTTTTCCCAAACATATGTTTTTGTTGCCTTTGTCCATTATCAGATGGCTGTAAGCCTGAGGGGTGATTTCTGGGTTCTCAATTCTGCTCCACTGGTCTGAGTTACTACTTTTATGCCCTACCATGCTGTTTTGGTCACTATAGCTTTGTAGTATAATTTAAAGTTGGGTAGTGTTATGCCTCCAGCTTTATGTTCTTTGCTCAGGATTGCTTTGGCTATACATGGCCTTTTGTTGTTCCATATGAATGTTGAGATTGTTTTTTCCATTTCTGTGAAGAATGTCATTGGTATTTTCATGGGGATTGCACTGAATCTGTAAATCACTTTGGGTTGTATAGACATTTTCACAATGTTCATTCTTCCAATACAAGAGCATGGAATGTCTTTCCTTCATTTTGTGTCTTTAATTTCTTTCAATAGTGGTTTGTAGTTCTCATTGTAGGGATCTTTCACCTCCTTGATTAGTTGATTCCTACATTTTTTTGTGTGTGTGACTGTTGTAAATGGATTTGCTTTCTTGATTCCTCTTTCTGTTAGCTCATTATTGGAGAATATAAATGCAACTGATTTGTGGGCATTTATTTTGTATCCTGCCACATTACTGAAACTATTAACCAGCTCTAGGAGTTTTTTGATAGAGTCTTCAGGTTTTTCTATGTATAGTATCATGTCATCGGAAAATAGGGACAGTTTGACTTCATCTTTTCCAATCTGGTGAGAGTGGTGAGAGTGGGCATCCTTGTCTGGTTCCTCTTCTTAAGAGAAAACCCTTCATTTTTTCCCCATTCAGAATGATACTGGCAGTCAGCTTATCATAGAAGGCTTTTATTTTGTTGAAATATTTTCTTTCTATACCTAATTTGCTGAGAGTCTTTATCATTGAAGCAATGTTGAATTTTGTCAAGTGCTTTTTCAGCATCTATTGAGATAATCATATGCTCTTTGTCCTTGAGTTTATTGATGTGATGTATCACGTTAATTGACTTTCGTATGTTGAACCACCCTTGCATCCCTGGGATAAATCCCATTTGATCATGGTGTATAATTATTTTGATGTGTTGCTGTATTCTGATTGCTAATATTTTGTTGAGGATTTTTGCATCTATGTTCATCAGGGATATTTGCCTCTAGTTTTCTTTTTTTGTTGTGTCTCTATCTGGTTTTGGTATCAGAGTTATGTTGGCCTCATAGAATGAGTTTGGGAGAATGGCTTCTGTTTCAATTTTCTGGAATAGTTTGAGGAGAATTGGTATTAATTCCTCCTAAAGGTTTGGTAGAATTCAACTGTAAAGCCATGCGGACCTGGGCTTTTCTTTGTGGAAGATTGCTGATTACTCCTTCAATCTCATTGCTTATTATTGTTCTGTTCAGGTTTTCTACCTCTTCTTGGTTTGGTCTGAGTAGTTTGTATGTGTCCAGAAACTTACCCATGTCTTCCTGGTTCTTACATTTGTTGTCATACAGTTGTTTATAACAGTTTCTAATGATGCTTCATATTTATGTGATATCATTTGTAATGTCTCCTTTTTCATTTCTGATTTTTATTTGGGTCTTCTCTCTTCCTATTTTTGTTAACCTAGCTAATGGTTTGTTTATTTCATGTATCTTCTTGAAAAACCAACTTTTTGTTTCATTGATCTATTCTACCATTTTTGTGTCTCTATTTCATTTACTTGGATCTTAATTATTTCTTCCTGTCTACTACCTTTAGGATTGGATTGTTGTTGTTTTTCAAGTTCTTTGAGGCATAGTGTTAGGTCATTTATTTGAAGTCTTTCCACTCTTTTGATGTAAGTGTTTATTGCAATAAATTTTACTCTTAGTACTACTTTTGCAGTATTCCACAGGTTTTTGTATGATGTATCTTTATTTTCATTAGTTTCATGAAATTTGTTGCTTTCCTGTTTAATTTCTTCTTGGACCCATAGGTCGTTCAGGAGCCTATTATTTAGTTTCCATGTATTTGTACAGTTTCCAGGGTTTTGCTTGTTATTGATTGCCAGTTTTAGTCCACTGTGGTCTGAAAAGATACTTGGAATGATTTCAATTTTTTAAAATTTGCTGAGACAAGACTTGCGACATAATATCTGGTCTATCCTGGAGAATATTCCATGTGCCGATGAGAAGAAAGTATATTCTTTAGCTGTTGGGTGAAATGTTCTGTATACATCTGCCAGGTCCAATTGGTCCAATGTGTAGTTTAAATCCTGTGTCTCTTTGTTGATTTGTTGCCTGGAAGACCTGTCCCATACTGAGAGAGGGGTGTTCAGGTAATCAGCTATTAACATATTACAGCCTATTTTTTTTAGGTCTAAGAGTGTTTGCTTTATATATCTGGGTGCTCCAGTATTGAGTGCATGTATATTTATGATTGTTATGTCTTCCAGCTGGATAGATACTTTTATCATTATATAGTGGCCTTCTTTGTCTCTTTTTATGTTTTTTGGTTTAAAGTCTATTTTATCTGATATAAGAATAGCTACTCCTGCTCCTTTTTGGTTTCCATTTGCCTGGTATGTCTTTTTCCATCCCCTCAATTTTAGTCTGTGTGTGTCTCTATATGTGAGATTGGTCTCTTCAAGACAGCATATACTTGGGTCTAGCTTTTTAATCCAATCAGTCAATCTGTGCCTTTTGAAAGGGGAGTTAAATCCATTTACATTTAGGGTGGTTGTTGACAGATATTGTTTAATTCCTGACACTTAATTGCTTTTTGTTTAAATGTTTTAGATATCTTTTGATCCTTACTTCCCCTTTTATTTCTCTTCTTTGATGTTATTTGTATATTTGAGGTGGCATGATTTAGCTTCTTGCTCTTTCTCACTGGCATTTTTTTTTTAACAGCAGGTTTTGTTCTTTCTTGTGTATCTGTTACAGTGACATTCATTATTCAGATTCCAGATGCAAGACTCCCTTGAGAATTTCTTACAGGGCTGGTTGTGTGGCAGTGAACTCCCACAATGTTGTTTGTCTGGTAAATACACTATTTCTCCCTCATTTCTAAAGGAGAGACTTGCTGGGTAATGAATTCTTGGCTGGCAAATTTTTTCTTTTAGTGTTTTGAATATATCATTCCACTTTCTTCTGGCATGTAAGGTTTCAGTTGAGAAGTCTGCTGTTACTCTGATGGGGGTTCCCTTATAGGTGACTTGATGCTTTTCTCTTGTTGCTTTTAGGATTCTCTTTGTCTTTGAGCTTTGAAAATTTGACTATAATGTGTCTTGGAGAAGTTCTTTTAGGACTGAATATGTTTGGGGACCTACGAGCTTCATGGATCTGAAGGTCTGCATCTCTCCCTACCCCTGGGAAGTTTTCTGCTGTTATTTCCTTGAGTAAGTTCTCAATACATTTTCCTTTCTCCTCCCCATCTGGAATACCCACAATTCAGATGTTCAAGCACTTGAGGTTGTCTGCTATCTCTCTTAGACTTTCCTCATTATTTTTAATTCTTTTTCCTTTTTTTGTCTATTTCTAAAACACCATCTTTGAGATCTGAATTCTTTCTTCTGTTTGCTCTAAATTGCTGCTTAAGCTCTCTGTTTTGTTTTTTATTTCACTGAGTGAATATTTCATTTCTAGGAGTTCTCCTACATTGTTTTTTATGGTATTAATCTCTTTGTAAATTTCTTCCTTCATATTCTGGCTATTTTTTATTGTTTTCTTGTGTTCTCTAAATGAGTCTTCTTTTATTTCTTCAAGCTTTCTTAAGATCATTGCTTGGAATTCTTATTCAGACATTTCAAGGATTCCCTTTTCTATGGGGTCAGAATTTGAACATTCCTGTATTCCTTTGGTGGTGTCATATCTTCTTGTTTGCTTGTAGTTCTAGTGTTTTTTTATTGATGTTTGGTCATCTGGTAGAGGACTTGCTTCTTCTGTTATTCTAGGCCTGGCTACGAGAATAAAGACTTCCTCCTCTATTTGCATGCTCTACTGGTGATCTTCTTATATCAGTGTAATTAAGTGAGGGGCAGGTTGCCTGTAGAGTGGTTGCCTGGCTGCTCCAGTGGTGGTGAACTATTCTTGTGATGGCAGAAGGTGTGGCAGTATCTGTATTACACCACCTTGGCTCCTGTTCTATCTTTCCATGGCTGTAGACTGAACCACTGGTGCTGTGCAGTTTTCAGCTTACTTGGACACCTACTGGGCTGTGTGTGCTTTCCTTACCCCTCCAGGGCCTTAGACTGGACCCCGGTACCACAAGGGTCTGGTCTATATTTGCCTTGGTGGCTGCTGGGCTGTGTGTACTTCCCTTTCCCCTCCGGGCCTTAGACTGAGCCCCATTTCCTTGCAAGTCTTGGGTCACAACAGCAGTTGCTGGGGTATAGGCACTTCCCTCTGGGCCATAGACTGAGCCCTGGTGCCACAAGTGTCTGGTCTTGGCTCACCTTGGTGGCTGCTGGGCTGTGTGCACTTCCCTTCCCTCCGGGCCTTAGACTAGCCTCATTTTCTTTCAGCATCTAGAATCTGAGATCTATAGGTTCTTATTTTTTTTTTTATTACAAATTCTACTCCTTGGGTATCTGGTATTAGTCTTATAAAGACCTGTATAGGTTTATCAGGCCGTATAGTCTTAATAAAGCAAGGACATTTATGCTTTCATTAATTCTCACTAACCTGAAGTCCTCCAGCCTTATAATCTGATTCTTGTGAAAAGTCTGTCATCAGAAGGCAGTAGCTATAGTGTACATTTTCTCTAGAAATTGACTGTAATACATTGTTCAGTGGTGGTGCCTCATGCCTAGGGCAGGCATTGCTATTTTTCATCTCATCTCATTTGTGTTATTTTATGCCAACTTCCCTTTGTTAGAAAAAATATATATTCACTTGATTAGCTTGGGAATAGAAGAGAATGAACATGCATTTTTGTGTGTGTGAGTTATCGCCACATTTTGGAGTGTTCAAAAGGATTAGTTATTTATGATCACCACTAATATAGTAAAATTTGGTACCTCATTATTTGAACTTATTGATCAGAAGGAAAGAAAAAGCACTGTGAGAACTAACTGTAACTTAAAGTCTATAAGATACTACATTAGCTTAAAACATCTAAATAGATTTCTCTCAACAATTAAGGATAAATGTATCCCTTGGTACATATACACCATGAACAGCTTGGGTTTTTGTATTCAGTTTCTTACCCATTGCAATAAAAGCACACTAATGGAATTTAAACTTTAGTTTAAAGCAAAGTTCATGTCTCCATGATAAAATTCAGTGGATCAAAAACCAGTGTTTTCAGCTCACTTAACATCTGATTTATTTCACAACACAATAGATTTGATTGGCTCTGCTGTTTAAGATATACAAAGCCAGCAAATAAACTAAAGTATGTATAATTTGGTGATTGCAAGTATATGAAATCTAACAATGTCTTCATCATTGCATTTAGGGCTATGTGCATGGTGACTAGATCTTACTAGAAAAAGCAAACAAAATAATGACCTAAGCATCGTGTAAATGGAATTATTCCATAATAGATAGAATACCATAGGTAGGACATTCTGTCATAGATAGAATAATTTGATGTTTCTGTTAATATCATAGATGTTTCTTAAAACACACTATTGCTCCATTGAAAAAATAGTAATTTTGGTTCTCCTTAGTGCCTTGCACAGAGCAGGTACTTAGTGTGTCTTTTTAAATTAGTTGCATGTAAGCAAACAAACCTATGCATCTAAGCATAAATTAATCCCTTTGTCAAGTTGCATTGATAAGCATCCTTATTTTCTCTCTCTTTGGGAAATCATTTTTTACAAATTATCTGAATGTGAAAGATCTGAAGTGTAAGTTTTATAAAGCTTAAAATATAATTCATTTAAAAACTATATCGATTTTAATTGTTTCCATTTTTAAGAAGTGCTTGTACAGGACATTTATCACTTTGTGAGAGTGAAATATAGCTTTATCTCTTGCTTTTCTGCTGTTACTTTTCCCTTACACTGAAAAATTATTTTACAGTGATAGGATCATTTCTATTTCTACAACATTTGAAACACTGGAACATATTAATGATCAAAATATTTTGAATTGGTGGAGTATACTGCATACAAGATGAGTAAATAGAATAGTTTTTCCTAAGAATTGGGCTTCTCTCAATTTGATATCCCTACATCAGGTAGACAATCATAATATGGAAGGATTACTTAAACATATTGTTGAGGAAATAATTAGATACAGCCAACTCAAAATGATGTTTCAGTATCTGTAGTGTAAAAATGCATACCACCCCTTTATCTTGTAGGTTTCTTTAGTATCAGCAAAACGGCACATTTAGCTTTTTAAAAAAGTTGTCTTTTACTACATTATACATATTTTAAAAGTCATTGCATCATTAATTAGTCAACACAACCTGCTTAGTGTCTATGTACTCCAGGCACTATTCTGGGCAATGCAGGTCTTCATTAGGTCACTATGGTTTCATTCATATTAAAACCTGTGAGTGCATCAAGCAAAGGTCAATATTTTTTTCTTGTGTTCCCAGATTTCCAAGAACTTCTGGAAAAAATATATTTTTTTTTTCAAAATGGCCTGTGTGGGACCACTACAATTTATGCTTTCTAACTATATCAGGGTTCTTGGTGCTTCTGGGCAGTATTTTTATTAGCCTTCTTCTTATCACATTATCCTCAGAAGGCGATTTCAAAATTTTTTCATTCTTACCAAACTCCAAACCCCATCCTATTCCACTCAGAGTTTCCCAGATACTATCTCTACTACTATTGATTTGGGGAGATTAATATAATTTAGTCTGTTTTTTTCACCTTCTGTCCTCTACACTTCAGAATATTTCTGAATCTTTCCTTGCACTGTCTTTTCTTGTTCCTGTCTTTGAGAAAGAAATATGTCTCTCCTTTCAATTCCTCCTTTTGTATCTTTAAGCTATTGCTGTATTTTGTCTTCTTATACTTTATGCATGATTAGGTCTTCATTAAAAAACAAAAAATTTGAAACGTCTTAAACCCTACTTTTCCTTCAGAAGTTTGTCGAAATTCTTCACTTTCTCTTGCCTCCAAACTCTTTAAAAGATCCTCATGTAACTGCTGTTATAACACATTGGCTTTCTAACTTTTTGCAACCTGTAATTATCTTTCACAATTTGCCTGATTTTATATTCTTAAAGTAAACCAATGATTACCAAACTCAACTGACTTTTCTCAGTTCATAGCTTCTTGAAAACATCCCTAATTTATTAAATATTTTTGTTTTTTACTTGTCTGCATTTTATAATGCTTTCTCCTCTCTAAACATTAGTAGTATGCACTGTTAGCTTTTTTAAAAAATTGTCATAAAGTACAAATAGCATAGAAATTACCACCTTAGTCATTTTTAAGAATACAGTACAGTGGTATTAAGTACATCACATTGTTGTGCAGCCATCACCATCATCCATCTCCAGAACTTTTTTCATGTTGCAAAACTGAAACTCTATACCCACGAAACAATGATATTTCATTTCCCCTATTACTCAAGCCTCTCGCAAACACCATTCTATTTTCTGTCTCTATGAATTTGACTACTCTAGTTGCCTTGGATAAGTGGACTAATACAGTATTTATCTTTTTGTGACTGGCTTATTTCACTTAGCATAGTGTTTTCAAGGTTCATCCATCTTGTGACATGTCAGAATTTCTTTCCTTTGTAAGGCTGAATAATATTTCATTGTGTATATATATATACTGCATTTTGTTTATCCATTCATCCATGAGTAGACATTTGGATTGCTTCCATCTTTTGGCTATTATGAAAAATTCTACTATGAACATGGGTGTACAAATATATCTTAGGGATCTTCCTTTCAATTATTTTGGGTATATATTCAGAAGTAGAATTTCTGGATCATATAGTAATTATACTTTTAATTATGTGAGAAACCACCATACTCTTTTCCACTGACACTGCACCATTTCACATTCTGACCAACAGTTTACAGGGTTCCAGTTTCTCCACATCCTCATCAATATTTGTTATTTTCTGTTTTGTTTGATAGTAGCCATTCTAGTGGGTATGAGGGGATATCTCAATGTAGTTTTCATTTGCATTTCTCCAATGATTAGTTATGTTTAACATCTTTTGATGTGCTTATTGGCCATATGTACATCTTTGAAAAAATATCTACTTGAGTATATTGCCCACTTTTTGAGTGGATTGTTTGTTTTTATTTTTGTTTTCTCAGTGTTGAGTTGTAGGAGTTCTTTATATATTTTAGATGTTAATCTTATATCAGATATATGCTTTGCAAATATTTTCTATTATTCTGTGGGTTTACTTTTTACTCTATTGATTGTATCCTTTGATGCACAGAAATTTTAAAATATAGTCAAATTTACCCGTGTTTTCTTTTATTACTATGTTTTTGGTGTCATATCCAAGAATTCATTGCCAAATCCAATGTCATGAAGCTTTTTATCTTTGTGGTCTTCTAATGGTTTTGTAGTTTTAGATAGGACATTTAGGCCTATGATTTTGAGTTAATTTCTGTATATGGTTTATGGTAAGGGTCTACCTTCATTTTTTTGCATGTGAATAACAAGATTTCCTAACACCATTTGTTGAAAAGACTGTCCTTTTGCAATTAATTAGTCGTGCTATCCATGTTGAAAATCATTTGATCATATATTTCAGGATTTATTTTGGGGCTCTTTATTCTATCCCATTGATCTATTTATCTGTCTTTCTGCCAGTACCACACTGTTTTGATTACTGTAGATATGCAGTAAGTTTGAAAATAAGGACATGTAAAATTTTTTACCTTATTTTTCTTTTCAAGATTGTTTTGACTAATTCAGGTCCTTTGATATTTCATATGAATTGTAGGGTGGATTTTTCTATTTATCTAAAAGACAACTTTCAATTTTTTTTTTTTTTTGCCCTTTTTTGAGACCGGCCACACCACGCTCAGCCAGTGAGCGCACCGGCCATCCCTATATAGGATCCGAACCCGTGGCTGGAGCGCTGCTGTGCTCCCAGCACTGCACTCTCCTGAGTGCACCACGGGCTCAGCCCAACCTTTCAAATTTTGATAGGTGTGGTACTGCGTGAAATCTGCAGATCCCTTTGGGAAGTATTGAAACATTAACAATATTAATGAATATGGGATTTCTTTTCATTTATGTGTGTCTTCTTTAATTCATTTCAGGAAAGTTTTGTAGTTTTCAGTTTATAAGTCTTTCATCTCTTTGGTTAATTTTATACTATTGTTTTGATAATATTGTAAATGGAATTGTTTTCTTAACTTCCTTTTTGGGTTATTAGTTATTATTGTTTAGAAACTCAAATGATTTCAGGATATTGATTTTGTATCCTGCAACTTTGCTGAATTTGTTTACTAATTCTAACAGTATTTTTATGAAATATTTAGGATTTCCTACATATAAGATCATGTAATCTGCAAATAGAGACAATCCAATTTGAATAACTTTTACTTCTTTATCTTGCCTAATTGCTCTGGCTAGGATTTCCAGTACTATGTTGAATAGAAGTGATGAAAGCAGGCATCCTTACCTTGTTCTTATTCTCAGAGAGAAAGCTTACGGACATTCACCATTGAGTATGATGTTAGCTACAATCTTTTGATATATGACCTCATAATGTTAAGATATTTTCCCTCTATTTCTACATAGTTGAGTGTTTCTACAATGAAAGAGTGTTGAATTTTATCAAATGCTTTTTTTTTCCATTAATTGATATGATCAGGTATTTTCTTCCCCTTGATTCTCTTAGTGTGGTGCAGTACTTGAATAATTTTTGTATGTTCAACCATCTTGCATTCCAGGAATAATTTCTACTCAATCTTCTTGTATAATCTCTTTAATGTACTATTGAATTCTGTTTGATAGTATTTTGCTAGGTATTTTCATTTGGGATACTGTTCTGTAGTTTTCTTTTCCTGTAGTGTCTTGTCTGGCTTTGGTACCTGGGTAATGCTTTTCTCATAAAATTAGTTTGAAAATGTTCCTTGCTATTCAGTTTCTTGGAAGAGTTTGAGGAGGATGGGTGTTTATTATCCTTTTTTTTTTTTTTTTTTGTCTTTTGTCTTTTTCCGTGTCCGGCAACGGATCGCAACCCTCAGTGTTGCCCTGTACCAGACCGGGGACCGGCAACGGGATCGCAACCCTCGGCGTTGCTCCCGCGCCTCGCTCAGCCAGTGAGCGGGAACCGGTCTGTATGTGGGATCCGAACCCTCGGGCGGGAGCGCCGCCGCGCTTCCCAAGCGGCGCACTATCCAGTGCGCCACCGGGCCAGCCCTTATTATTCTTTTAATATTCAGCAGAAGTCACCAGTGAAGCCATCAGGTCCTAGGCTTTACTTTGCTGGAAAGTTTTTGATTACTGACCCAATCTCCTTACTAGTTATAGATCTGTTCACATGTTTTATTTCTTCATGATTTAGTCTCTGTAGGTTGGATATTTCCAGAAATTTGTCATTTCATTCCATATCAACTAGATTACCCCATGTTTTGGCATACTGTAGAGCTAGGGCTAGGTCTCACAGACTGCTTGAGCCCATTCACAAACCCTTCACACTCAGGTCTATGAGCTACGTAACAGGAAAAGGTCTTTGGAGCCATGGGTGAAGAAATAATAGGCTTTATTTCTAGATGCAAGCTCTGCCTGCCAGCAGTTCAGAGCCACTGACTCACACACTGAAGAGCACACAAAAATAGCAACAAGCAAAAGGATACATGGGTGTGCATGTGCAATAACTCTACTCCCACACAACTTGTTTACAAAGGATGTGCTGCACCACACCCAGCTGGACCTGAGGCAAGGGGGCGGACTAAACTACTCTATTTTCCTCACACATATAATTGTTTATAGAACTGTTTCTTTGTTTCTATTTGTTTATTTATTTTAGCTCCCATTATTTGTTTAATTATTTGCTTATTATTTATTTATTATGAGTGAGAACATGTGGCCTTTCTCTTTCTGTGCCTGATTTATTACATTGAACATAATTTTCTCCAAGCTCATCCATGCTACTGCAAATGACAGAATTTCATTCTTTTTTATGGCTGAGTAGTATTCCATTGTGTATATATACTGCATTTTCTTTATCCAATCATCCATTGAGGGCATTTAGGTTGGTTCCATATCTTGCCTATTGTGAATAGAGCTGTGATAAACATGGGAGTGAACAGATTTATTCAACATGATGATTTCCATTCCTTTGGATATATATACCCAGTAGTATGATTGCTGTGTCATATGGTAGTTCTTTCTGTAGTTGTTTGAGAAACATCCATACTGTTTTTCATAATGGCTGTACTAATTTACAATCCCACCATCAGAGAAAGGATTCCCCTTTCTCTGCCTTCTCACCAGTATTCCTTATTTTCTGTCATTTTGATAATAGCCAGTCTAACTAGAATGAAATGATATCTCACTGCATTTCTCTGATGATTAGTGATGTTGAGCATTATTTTATATAGCTGTTAACCATTTGTGTGTCTTCTTTTGAGAAATATCTATTCAGTTATTTTGCCTATTTTAACATCAGATTACTTTTTTTTTTAATGTTAAGTTGTTTGATTACTTGGATATTAATCCCTTGTCAGATTCATAGTTTGCAAATATTTTCTCCAATTCTGTAGGTTGCCTTTTCTGTGGTTGATTGTTTCCTTTGCTGTGCAGAAGCTTTTAAGTTTGGTATAATTCCAATTGTTTATTTTTTGGTTTTTTGTCTCTCCTTTTGAGGTCTTATTCATATATTCTTTCCCCAGTCCTACATCCTGAAGTGTTTCCCCTATGTTTTCTTCTCAGAGTTTTAAGGTCTTCCATTTAAGTATTTAATTAATTTTGAGTTAACTTTGGTATATGGCTAGAGATAGCGGTCTAGTTTCATTCTTCTACACATGGATATCTAGTTTTTCTAACTCCATTTATTGAAGAGGCTGTCCTTTCCCCAAGTATGTGCTTGGTGTCTTTGTTGAAGATCAGTTGGCTGTAAATATGTGGATTTATTTCTGTGTTCTTTAATCTGTTCCATTGGTCCATGAGTCTGTTTTTATGCCAGTACCATGCTGTTTTGTATACTATCACTTTGTATTATGTTTTGAAGTCAGGTGGCACAATGCCTGTGGCTTTAATTTTTTGCTCAGGATTGCTTTGGCTATTTGGGATCTTTTGTTGTTTCATATGAATGTTAGGATTTTTTTTTATTTCTGTGAAGAATGTCATTGGTATTTTGATGGAGATTGCATTGAATCTGTAGATCACTTTGGGTACTATGGATATTTTCACAACATTAATTCTTCTAATCCAAGAACATAGAATGTCTTTCCTTTTTGTGTGTCCTCTTTAATTTATTTCAACAGTGATTTGTTGTTCTTGTAGAGATCTTTCACCTCCTTGGTTAAATTGATTCCTAAGTATTTCATTTTATTTTTTGGTAGCTATTGCAAATGGTCTTGAATTCTTGATTTTTTTTCTTCTGGTTCATTGTTTGTATATAGAAATGTTACTGATTTTTGTATATTGATTTGGTAGCCTGTGACTTTACTAAATTCGCGTATCAACTCAGAGTTTTCCAGGGGAATCTTTATGTTTTTCTATATATAAGATGATATCATCTGCAAACCTGGACAATCTGACTTCATCTTTTCCAATTCATATGCTCTTTATTTCTTTCTCTTGCCTGATTTCTGTGGCTAGAACTTCCAGTACTATGTTAAATAGGAGAGGTGAAAGTGGACGTCCTTGTCTAGTTCCTGTTCTTAGAGGAAAAACTTTCAGCTTTTCAACATTCAGTATGATGTTAGCTATGGGTTTTTCATATATGGCTTTTACTGTGTTGAGATATTTTCTTTCTATACCTAATTTGTTGAGAGTCTTTATCATGAAGGGATGTTGAATTTTGTCAAATTCTTTTTCTGTGTGTATTGAGGTGATCATATGGTTTTTGTCCTTCATTCTGCTGATGCGGGGACAACCTGTTCTTTTGTTTATTTAGGAATGTCTTGATTTTTTCTGAGTTTTGAAGGACATTTTTGCAAGACATAAAATTCTGTTTTGAAATATATTTTTTTCCAATTTCAGCATTTTAAATATATCATCTCATTGCCTTTTGGTGTAAAAGAGTTCTGCTGAGAAATCTGCTTATGATATTATTGAAGATAACTTGTACATGATTACTTGCTTTTCTCTTGTTGCTTTCAAGATTTTCTTTTCATTCATGACTTTCAACTTTTAATTTGTTGATAATTTTTATCATGAAGGGATGTTAAGCTTTGTCAAATGCTTTTTCTACATTTACTGAGATAATCATATGTCTTTTTCCTTTATTTTGGAGATGTGGCATATCACATTTATTGATTTTCATATATTGAACCATCCTTGCACCCTTGGATGATTTCCACTTGATTTTGGTGTATAATCTTTTTGATGTGCTATTGAATTTTGTTTGTGAGTATTTTGTTGAGAATTTTTCATCTATGTTTGTCAAAGATATTGCTGATAGTTTTGTTTTTTTTTGCTGTGTCTTTGTCTGATTTTTGGATCAGGGTGATGCTGACTTCATAAAATGGCTTTGGGAGAACACCCTTTACTTCAGATTTTTTGGAATAGTTTGAAAAGAATTAGTATTAATTCTTCTTTAAAAGTATGGTAGAAATCAGCAGTGAAACAATCCAATCCTGGGCTTTCTTTTGTTGGGAGACTGCTGATTACTGATTCAGTCTCATTGCTCATTATTGGTCTGTTCAGATTTTCTGTTTCTTCTTGGTTCAATCTTCACAAGTTGTATGTGTCTAGAAATGTATCCATATCCTTGAGGTTTTCAAATTTGTTGGTGCATAGTTGTTTGTAATAGTCTATAATGATTCTTTGTATTTCTGCGGTATCAGTTTTAATGTCTCCTTTTTCATTTCTGATTTTTGCTATTTGGGTCTTCTCTCTTCTTTTTTTAGTTAGCCTAGCTAATTGTTAGTCTATTTTGTTTATCTATTCAAAAAACCAACTTTTCATTTCATCAATCTTTTGTATCATTTTATGGGTCTCTAGTTCTTTTAGTTCTGCTCTGATCTTAATTATTTCTTTGTGTCTACTAATTTGGGGATTGTATCATTGTTATTATTCTAGTTCCTTGAGGTGTAACATTAGGTTGTTTATTTGAGACCTTTCACCTTTTTTGATGTAAGCACTTTATTGCAATAAACTGCTTTCTTAGTACTGTTGTTACAGTATTCCATAGTTTTGGGTATGATGTGCTTTTATTTTCATTTGTTTCAAAAAAATTTTTTTTTAAATTTCCTTCTTATTTTCTTCTTTAATCCATTGGTTGTTTAAGAGCATGTTGTTTAATTTCCATGTATTTGTATGATTTCCAAAGTTTTGCTTGTTATTGATTTCTAGTTTTATTCCATTGTAGTCTGAAAAGATACACGTTATGATTTCAATTTTTTTAATTTGTTGAAACTTGACTTGTGGACTAGCACATGGTCTATTCTGGAGAATGTTCCATGTGCTGATGATGAAGTTTTCATTATTTAAAGTACAAACTGGAAGATTCTGTTCATTAAAACATTATATTCCTAAGATATGTCACTTAACTCATGTGTTATTATACTCTCTTTTATGAATATCACTCCTCAAAAATTCATTAATTTACTTTTTTATTAACTTGCTTTTAATTCAACAACTATTTGTTGACTTTTACCCATTAGATTCTTAGTATTGTTGTAAGCACTGAGCATATTCCAGTGAACAAGACAGACAAATGCCTCTGCCACCGTGAAGATATACAATAGACATAATAAATATGTATAATTTAGTGTGTTAGATATAGTGTGCTAGAAGTTGTTTATGTGCTATGAATAAACTAGAGAAGCACAGGTGGGAACAGTAGTGGCAGTTTGGGGTATGAGATTTGATGCCTCTTGAGTATAAGTGTTTAGGTTCTTTGAGGGTATATAAGAAAGACAGATTTTGGATTATAGTGCAAACTCAGTCTCTGTGAATGAGATGATCATAATTATATTATAAGACACAGAAGAGATTTGAATTATCTTTATAATCAAGAAGTAATATTATGTATGTATTTCATTTAAATAACATATAGATTTAGTATGAGTCCTAGGAACTGATATCTGGCTGAGTAAATACCTCTCTATTAAGTTCAATTGCAATCAATATATGCTAATGAAAAAAGAAATTAAAGCTAGAGTTCATGTAGGACAGTGAAGAATTAACGATTATCAATATTAGCTTCTCCTTCCAGAGGGCCTCAAAAAATGCGCTGATAGACATCATGAAAAAAAATAAAGTAAAAGACTTTTGGAGCAGGCATTATCCTATTTTTTGTGTGTGATAAGCATCTCCTATCACTTTCCTTTCATAGACAGAGGACAATAATTTAATCCTCAATTTTAAACTGCTTTTAAGAATATGTTTTAAAATGAACTGAATTAACACAGTACAAAAAGTAATTTCACCAATAGACTCACCTTTCTACTTTAAACGTAGCTTGGTTCAGTAATAGCAGAAGCAATAAAAAGGACGCAGTTTTAACTATATCTTACTTGCAGCAGAAACTAAATAACTCAAAATTACTGTCGCAATTTTTTAAAAAATTAACTCGGACCCTAAATGATTTCTATTGGTTGTTACCTACAATTTTTTTTTCTTGTGCCGCTTCTTCTAATTAATTGCTCCAACTTTGCTCAGTGGATTCCTTCTTGGTTGTTTGAAAGAACCATAAAAGATACATCCATTTAAAACACTGTATCTATTGATTAAGATGTTAACAACTTTTATCTGGACCAACTATCATTTAAGTTCCAATTGTTAGATTGGGAATCACTGTTTCCAGTAGAATTCAAACAAATTAAAGTAAAACAGGAAGTGAGTTTTAAAAGAGTTACAAAAAAGCCATCATAGATACTTCAGTGTCTATTAATTATGGCACTTTGAGACTGATGACTTTCACTCTGGGTACCTTACCATTAATTTTCAGCCAGCCTTAAGCTCTGTGTTGGGTAGTATACAGCTTGGGCTGTCATTTATTTTGAAATATCTTTCTGTAAAATGAAATTATATGACATTAAAATCTGAGTCTACAGATTCAAGAGGTAAAGAGGCCAAGTGTGGGACTGTGAAATCCGTGAAATTCAACACCTGGTAATAACACACACAGAAAGTAAGAACAATATCAGGAGTGCAAACATATTCTCCTGGGATGGTAAAATATTATCAGTTCAATCAGTGTTAGTTAGAATTAAATTCAAGCAAGGCATTGTTTAATTAGTGGTTTCAAAGAAGATACCATGAAAACTTAGTGTTCCTTGAATTGTTTTCATTTCCACTCTGAAAGTATTGTCATTCATTTATTTCAAAAACTCCCATTAAGTGTCCACTATGTGCCAGGCACCATGCACTAGGATGCATAATAAGTTATTTTTGACAAGAATTTTACAATTTAGTAAGAAAAGAGAGACATGTAAATAAATGTTCTATCAAGTATTATAGGTGTGATGATAAAATATTAGTTTTAAATATTAATAAATGTGTATTCTTTCAATATTAGAAGGTGTTTTCTTTGTTAACGCATATAAATATTTCCTGTGGCATTGCATTGCTTTTACACTTAATTCCCACTGTAAGTTTCCAATTCATTTCTTATTTTTAATTGTACTTATTGTAGCTATATTTTCTTATAATGTCATATATATGGATTCATTGTTAATATATTGATCTTAACTAATGTTGGGGCCCAGAATGCAATACCTCAAATTGAAAGCCTCAGAAGCAGCCTCAAAAGCAACGTTCTCTGATCTTCTGCTCTCCTGTCTCTCAGCCTCATTCTACCCTGAGGTAATCCCTCCTCCCAGATTATGTTCACATAATCTGGAAAATAATGAATGAGTTTATTATGGTGAGTTGCAGAACAACTCTAAAGGACAGATACAGATGACAGAAACAATTTGTTGAATTCTTATAACGTGGGAAAAAAGATAAATAACTGTCAAGACTATGAGCTTATTTTACAAAGCAATTTTTTTTGAGATATACTCTAATCTCCCCCCTCCTCCCCCACTCTCTTTTGGACCTGGCCATAAAGAAATTATCTACCCTACCTTGTCTGCTTGTCTATCATAAGACCCTCATTCCAGAAAGGATCTTGCCCCTTACCCCAGAGGAAAGAATGTTACACAGAGAGGCCAAGAAGAATCTGAACAGACAGGGCTTGCTGGGTTTCCCCACTGAGTCTATTAACATTAGAGTGTACTTCTCTTGTCCAATCACAGAAACTAAGCATAAATAATGACAGTTTTCCATATCTTTGGGTCTTCATTCTCAAGGCTCCTGTGCAACTATGTTATAATAAAGTGTATGTCTTTTCTTCATATTAATCTGTGTCTATGAGTTGATTTTTCAGAGAACCTTCAGGGAGCTGAAGAGGACTTCTTGCCTTGGCCTCTACACTAGTTATAATACTTTACTTTGAGAGGGGAGTATATACTATGTAATTTGAATGGGAATAGTGGATGACAACAGAAATCAGGAAGATCCTGGTCTTAATTATGGATAGTACTGAGATCAGAGCCAGGATTTTCTGATGGCACTGTTATCATATGGAATGGCTTGTAAATGCAATGAGACTTAAGTTATTAAGTTTCCATGTAAGTTAAGTCATAGAAGCAATTTTAACCAATATGCAAACTTGCTCCAATTTACATTTAAAATATTCAATAGATATTTTCTCACTCAACTCTTTCATCTTCTTCCATTCATATTCCATTATTGTCTCAATGCCCTCTGTCTAAAGATCACAAATTTTAAAAAAGTCATTTAAAATCAGATTGATTTTTCAGGTACTATCATATGATGTTGAGAGAGCAGTAGCAATTTGGAACCACCAAATGGTATTATTAAAAATAGCACGTTATTTTAAGATGATAAATTGTGATTACACAGGAAATAAGAAGTTGATTATGTGGCCATTTCATAATTTATTATAGCACCACATTTGTTGGAATTTTAAAAATGTGTATTTAATAAGTAAAATCAAGTTATTATCTAATAATTGAGGTCATGCACAATTGATAATCTTCCAAAAAAAATGTGTGGTACTAAAATATGTCCTGCTTAGAGAGAAATTGGTTAATAGATACAAGGAATGATTACGTTTTGTAGTGATGAACATGCTAATTATCCTGATTTGATCATCACACATTGTACACAGGTATTGATATTTAACTCTTTACCCCACAGATATGTATAATCAATTATACTTTAATAAAAAATAAATAAAATAATAAAAACAAAGTATGTCTTGCTTTTGATTCTGATACCCTAGTAATGTTATGAGTATTTTTAAGGAGATTTAAGGCAATTTTAATTGCAAATATGATAATCTTTTTAAAGAAACCATATTTCCATAGTGCTGATCAAAGAGTTACTCAATGATGGATTTTTATTTATTTGTACCGTGGTGCAAGATGATCTAGAAAATCTATATAAGACATATAAACTTCTCACACAGTATGTTCTGCTTAGAGTTAGAGTTCATGTATTGAATATTTATGTGTATTCATTTGCATATGGATGTTCTCATTGTTAGTAAGTGTGACTGTATGCATATATATGCAACACACTTACCTTATATTTCAAATAAATATTACACATCTCTATGCATATTATTTGACTAAATTATAACTTCAGAGATAAATATTTGACTTATCTGGTATTTCTTTTTTTTTTTTTTTTTTTCCTTTTTGTCTTTTTTCGTGTCTGGCAACGGATCGCACCCCTCAGTGTCGCGCCCGTACCGGACCGGGACCGGCAACGGGATCGCAACCCTCGGTGTTGCGGCCGCATCTCGCTCAGCCAGTGAGCGGGAACCGGTCTGTATGTGGGATCCGAACCCTCGGCGGGAGCGCCGCCATGCTCCCAAGCGGCACACTGTAGCAGTGTGCCAACGGGCCGGCCCCCTTATCTGGTATTTCTAACTTAACTTTGACTTACCTATTTTCATTTTAATTTCAAAAATTAATAATGGGCTACTTCAATTATTTGGTTGTTTTTCTTCTAAATTTAAATCTAAGGATGCGTGTGTGCGTGTGTGTGTGTTGAAATAAAATACTTTTTTTGAAGCAATTTCTGCTTTCATTTATTTACAAGAAATGAACTCCAGTTGCTCTCAGCTGTACTGAGGTCATGTTTATCTCATTAATCTATAGGAGGACCTATTCTTAAAATGGCAATAGAGCATTGGAGCTATCATGCTTTTCATTTCTTGCTAATGTAACAAAAGCACATTAGGTGTATATTTAGTCTTCAGTTCTTCTAATGTGCATGTTATTTCCATGTCATGAAACCATAACTTTGAGTGGGAGTAGCTACTTTAATAGTGGGGTATACTATAAGAGATTTGAATCAATCTCAAGAGTTTTATTTGAAGAAATTGGATGCAGCTCTATGAGCAACTGTTTCTTCTAGCTTGAATTTACCGTATGAGGTTTCCTGATTTATGCATTTTAAATGGGGTAGAAATGTCTTCTAAGCAATCAATAATTATTTTATCAATTATTATATCATAATATTTGTATAAAGTTTGAGAGCCACTAATTTTAAGGTTGTACTATTGACAGATCATTAAAAACTGTATTATTAATAGAACACTTATTTTCAGCTAAATTAGAGAAAAATAGAAGGGTAATAATGTCCAACACTTAGATGTGATTATCTAATTTTTAAAAATTTGCATCATAACTGACTATTCATTAACTATGTTGAATCATCTGACTCGAGCTAGTATAAGTCAATCAAATGGCTTTTCTTATTTTTTAATAATCATATATTCACATATTGATAATGAGAGATTTAAAAAATGTGTTTTGGATATTTCTGTAAGGGAAGCAAAATTTTACCTACTCTCTTAGCGTTTTCAGCTGTACCTGAGAATTAAACTGACATAAGACGGATCAACTGGAGAAAAGCGTACAAATTTATTCAGTTACAAGTTGTTCCTGGCACAGGAGCCTTCCTAGGGAAATGAAGACCCAAAGATGCAGTTAGAGATGGACACTTAAATACTGAATTGGGCAAAGAGCAATACATTGTGAAAATGTGACAAGGCAAAGGGGCTTGGGCTAGGGCAGTTAATTGGGTGAAGTGACCAGGAAGATAAAGGTTAGTTTAACAAGGTTTGTTTGTATAGATTTCCCTGATCCTCAATTTCCTGTTTGTGCTGATAAGAATGTTGCATTCCTTTTGGTTTAGGGAGGACATCTTTCACATGGGAATTTCATTGCCTGCTTTTAAGAAATAGAATGAAGGTCAGAGTGATCTTCTTTCTCTTGCTGCTTTCCATGTGTTTTATCTTAAAATAATTCTTATGCTAGAGTGGCATATTTGGGAGTGGTGTGTTCTTAACCCCTTCACTGCATTAGATTTCAAAATAAGAAAAGATGGGCCGGCCCGGTGGCGCACTGGATAGTGCGCCGCTTGGGAAGCGCGGGGGCAGCACCGAGGGTTGCGATCCCGTTGCCGGTCCCGGTCCGGTACGGGCGCGACACTGAGGGTTGCGATCCGTTGCCGGACACGGAAAAAAGACAAAAAAAAAAAAAAAAAGAAAAGAGTAGAATATGACACTTAAAAGGATTCTTTTGAATCTTAAAATATCTGATGGAAATTATGAAGTAGGCTTTTCTTGAATGAGTTTAAGAGAGATTAACCACTTGTATTTTTTCTAACAGCTCATCAATAATCAAATAATCATACCACAGAGATAATTATCTTTCATCCTTAGAAATGTGCCCATATATTTTAAAATAAAGTTAAAGGGTAATGTTTTACTGAATCAACTGAATTTTTAATATAAGATAGTGTTCACACATAGCAAGTAAACTGAGTTTGTTCACTTTCATTCACATAAATGAAATTGTATCTTCTTTTTCTTTTTTTTTTTTTTGTCTTTTTTTTGTGACTGGTAAGGGGATCACAACCCTTGGCTTGGTGTCATCTGCACTGCGCTCAGCCAGTGAGCACACCGGCCATCCCTATATAGGATCCAAACCCGCGGTTGGAGCGCCGCTGCGCTCCCAGTGCCGCACTCTCCCTAGTGTGCCACGGGGTCTGCCCGCATCTTATTTTTCTAAGTCTTCATGGCACTCATCCTATTCCAGGAACCCATTTTGCACCCCCAATTCCTCTGGTAATTAAAAAATAATAATAATAATTTACTTGTTTATAGATGTTGAATTACAAAATTAGACATTTTAAAGATCAAGAATGTGTGTCCTGGCTATTTCTATTATTATAATATAAATTTTAAAAATCAAATAAATTCAAATATTTTGAAATATATACACCAATTCTAAATTTCTATCAATTGAATCATTTATAAGACACATTTTATCCACCCCCCCATTACTGCCTTAGGTTTCCACAGCACTAGTCCATTATCTTAATCCTTCTCTTCTATCCAAAGGTGCTTTATCCATTGCCTCCTAGTGAGGGCTCACTTCGTATCTCCAGATATTTGCTTTTAAGATGATAAGCTTTTATCAGCACTTTAGAATATCAGTGAAAGTCTTTTTCACCCTTAACAAATGAATATAAGATATGGAACTTCATGTGCTATAGTTCTAGTTTGGTAATTGATTCAATTTGCTTAACTGATGAGTGATTCTCCTGGAAAGTATGCCTTTTTTTTGGTCATTGAAGAATAGTAGAAAGATCTTCTATATGTAAGATGTTTTCAGAGTGTAATAAGTTTATATGAGCAACCAGTTGAAGTCTAGACTTCTATAACACTTTGATGGGTGTCTGGCTATGACAAGGGCTACTGCTAGGCTAAGGCTAAGGCTGATGTCATGAATCCTGCTTGCAGCGCCAATTGTAAAGCTAGGCAACCACGCTAGTTGTCATGGCTCTTTTACCTGCTGGTAATCATGCACCGACTGGGATGATGGTTGAGCTAAGGCTGGGTCTGGAGCTCCCAGACCTCTCTAACCCATTCACAGACTGGGTCACAAACCCTTCACGCGCCAGGCTGGGTCACCAGACCCCTTCACACAGGTCTATGAGCGAGGTAACCAGCCACATGGTCCTTGGAAGCTGCAGGTCTGGAAAAAACATGGCCATGCAGGGAAGGCACCCAAGGCAGTAAAAACCAGCCAAAGTGGCACCGCCTTGCAGGTGTACATACTCCACCCACACACACAATGTTTACTGAACTGCCCTGTACTGGCTCCGAGGTAAGGGGAGCCTGACCAAATTGTTCCATTTCCCCAACAATGGGCAAGGACCACCAAAGCATTTATTCATGTTTCTGTTGTTTGCACTTAACACAATTGCTAATATATGGTTGACATGTAACAAATACCTTTGGAATTTAATTGAATGGGATTTTAAAATTGTTATTCATATCACCATCTGTAAATCTTGATTCAGATCTTGTTTATCCATATTTAAGTAGTATATGAAGTTTATAACATTTTCCAAAGATGCTATCAAATTGAGTTATTAGTAACTATCTTGAAATTATTTTTGTGAAGTATATTAGTGATATTTCTTGATTTTATATTACTACATGGATGAACAAACTTAGATGTGATTCCTTCATAAAACATTGTGTTTGTACATTTGTGTGTGTGTGTCCTCTGTAACCTCAAGATATCTCCTTTTTGTCTTTTCCTCCCATATTAAGTCTGAGGTCATATTTTTAAATTTGTACATCACAACCTATCTTGCTATCATTTAGATAACAGTAAAATCTCTTCCACAAATTGAACTGCGAATAGGCATTTCAAGTTTGTTTTTAAAAATCAGTCGTGGGGTGAGCAGTTGCCTTTAATTTGAATTTATCCCATCTCTTATGACCAATTTCTAACCTTAGAGTTAACCCTTTTACCATCACGTTACTTGTGTCATTTTCTCAAAGTGGTGTAATTATTTTGCTTTATTACCACAGCAAAATTTAAATAGGTTCATGGATGGGCAGTTTTAGAGGAGCATGAAAACTAACCTAATTCAACCTAAACACATTGAACAGACTTGAAGATTTGCATTTCCATGAAGCTATTGAACCAAAAATATCCATCAGCACTAAAATACATCTTTCTACAACAGAGCTAAATTAATTCTTTTGTGCCTTATTCCTATCAGGAAGCTGTAAAGGATTTTAAGTTGCCTGGTTGCCTGTGGTTGCTAGGAAAAGGTGAAGTCTTGATTTGCAATGCTTTTGCCAGGGGCTAATTTCAAAATGGAAGCAAATGTTAGAGGAGTTCACTACACTGTCTTTCTGTCCTAAAGGAAATAACACCTGCTTCTTCCTAACTCTTTTCAGTATTACTTTTTGCAAAAACAAACAAACAAACAAACAAACAAAACAAACAACCCCCCCAGCTCTTTATTTATAGCAGTAACTGAATGTGCCAATATCTTTAATTTTAACATTCTCTCTTAATTTAAAGATTATTAGCTAACAAAATTTTCCAAAGTGCCACCAGTTCTAAATCCTGACCCTCATGTCATTTACTAATGAGTCACTTTTGTTTGGAGTCATTAAGATTTGAAAATGTGTCCAAAATCTTTCTTTTTAAAACATATCCTTTTTCAGTAATATTGGGAATCAGTAATACTAAAAACATTTTCAGACATCCAAGAAAATATTCTGTATAATTACTAGGTACAATTATATTGATTCTATGTGATGGTTGCTTATTGAAGAATTGTCAAAATATAAATGGAAAGCACTAAAAGACATTGTGTTGAAATCTAATAGAAACTTCAGTACCTGAAGACAGCAGTTCTCTTTTAAAATTATAAAATATGACCTATTGGATTTTGTAGTATCTAATCTTTGCAATTTGTATATCTTAAACCAAACCATAGAATGCACTTCAAAAATGAGAACTTCTGAAATACTCATTGAATTTGAACATTAGTTGAATTCAGTGTTAGACCTAGAGTGACTATATTTAGTTCAGAGTATTATAAATGAAGGTACTCTAGCACTGGACAGTTTATAGAGCTTCTAAGCACAAATCTCTTTTAACAGCAATTTTTTCTTCAATACCTTCAGATTCATAGCTCCAATATTAACAGTATTATGATTAAACTTGTCTTCAATGTCAATAAAGCAGAATTTTGTATTTTGAAGGATGTACCAAACAATAATCAATTCTTATTAAATAGAAAATGTGTTATTATTCTATTATTCACAGATATTACAAAATTATTATAACAAATAAAATTTATAAAATAGGTAAAATTCTATTTTTTGTATTATTTATTATACTATGAAAATATTTTAATAATTTTATTTTAATCCATATAGTGTCATTGGAATTGTGTTTGTTTTTATTCAAAATAGCATCATTTGTTAGTATGCTCAAGTTATATAGAGATAATTTCATATCTGTGAAGTCCCCCCCCCTTTTAAATCATTTTATGCCATAGTCATCTCTATGTTAACAATATCATAACTATGTCATATGTATCATTCATCAAAAGTGAGCAGGAATACTTCCTGAATGTGAAATCATTCTAGCAGTATCTACTAATTAAAGTGAAGAAAAAGTGAAAAAACTATATAGGTAAGTATATGTAGTGGCTTGAAAATGTGAAACTATAAGTATATCCAGAGATATTTCATCAACTTTCCTAAGTAAGCGTGAATATATTCATATTTCATAATTAGTTTATGATTTTAATATAATTTTGTGATTTTTGAGTGTTGTAGAACTTAATTACTCAGTACATGACCTGTAATCATGATTTCTCTGATCAATTCAATGTATTTGTGATCTACAAAGAGAGAATATGGGCAATAGAAATCCCAGAAATGTGGTCCCTAATGCTTTCAAATGCCTTAGAATGATTAATATTATAAAGTTAGAAAGATGTTCTTTTGTGAACATCTCTTTTTGATTGATAGGAAAAATAATGATTTAAGTTTGTGAGTTTTAATTTTGTTTCACTATGAGTTGTCTTGATTTATTGGTCCCTCAGTGAGTGTCAAGGTAGCAGATGTGATTAAACAGGATATTGTGGTAAAAGGAGATGTTTATTGTATAAAAATTATGAAATAATGATTTTCTAAAATTTTTCTAATCAGAGTACAGACTGACATTAGAATTCCATTACTCTAATGTGGTCAATTTATTTTAAAATGCTAAGAAAAAAAGTCTATTAAAAACATATTTACAAAAACTAATCAGTACCTTATTTTCTCATATATATGTATATGTATTTTTTTCTGAAATTGTGGCCAAAGGACCATGTGTTAGTATGCTATACAAAATAACACAGACCGGGTGGCTTAGAAACAACAGAAATTTATTTCTTATAATTCTGGATGATTGGAAGTCCTAGATCAAGTTATTGGCAAATCCAGTTTCTTGTGGGGACCACTTCCTGGCTCATAGACAGGCATCTTCTCACTATGTCCTTGAATGACAGAAGGGGTGGGAGTGGTCTCTGGGATTTCTTTTATAAGGGCAGTAATTCCATCCATAAAGACTCTGCTGCCCTCATGAACTACACATCTCCCAAAAGCCCTACCTCTAAATACCATCACATTAGGGACTAGGATTCAACATATAAATTTTGGGGGGACTCAAACATTAACTCTGTAGTAAACTATATGCCTAAAATCACCTGAATCTTACCTCAGACCTACTAAAATTTCTCTAACCTCTACTTTCAATTATATTCACCCCAACATTGCTTGCTACTACCTTCCATCACTGGCAAATGTTATTGATGGAAGATGTAGCTATTTTAATAAACTCTTTGATTACCAGTGGGAATTATAAAACTTCAAATTTTTTTTAATGTAAGAAGAGTTCAAAGGAAACATTGGTCTTTTCATCTCATATTAATTTCCAGGAAGTGACACATTTTACATGGTAGTAGCTGTTTTTGATGTGCTAATAAACACCAGGTAAAGAAGATGAAATAAATATCTTTCATGCACAACGGAATGGGTCTAAAACAAATAGACTACCAATATCCATAAACTTGACACACTAAAGAAATTGCTAGCATACTAGCTGATGTGTGTAGTCTCCAATTTTATTAGGAAAATATTCTAATCATTATTTTTAAGCTGGTATTTGTTCACCATCACATACTATTTGTTGTCATTTCTCTAACATTTAACAAGAGAATATTTTGATCCAATTGTTTATGCAATTAATGACAATGCCTGGTTTTTCCTCTTTCACTATATGTTGCATAATTATTCCAACCTATATAATTCAAGTCAGAAACCATCTGTTGCTTAAATGAAATTTGATTTGTTTAAAATGCATCAATTAAACAGACATGTTGTGTAACTATGGCAATGGGAGAATTATTTTGCAAATATAAAGAAGAGACAAAGCACCATTCAAAACAAATGGTAGCTTCTTTCATGGAAACAAATTTTCAAATAACTTAACTACTAGAAAAAGTTAACTGTTGACTAACATTCTAAGAAATAACATGATTATTTAGATCACATGTGATCTCTGTGTATCTCCCAAACCCATTTTATCACTGACAATAGACAGTTAAGTATTTTAGGCTGACCTTGTTAATTATGGTAGTAGATTACATGGGCAAAAAAGAGGGTTAGTAGGATCGCAAGAGTTCTGAAAGCCATATCAAATTAGAATGGGAGTAGTAGCTTGGAATAGGAAGACTTGTATGTGAGGATTAACCATCTTCAAACACTGGAGAGCTTGTCATATAAAAGAAGAATCACACTGACTCTATGTAGCTACAGAAAGAAGGTGGATCTAGGGATAATTGGTGGAATTTCTCCTTCTGTCAGTGATTCCATTTTTAGCAGCTACTAACACTGTAAGCTGGAGAACCAGATAATCAAGGTTGTTAAAGCTAAATATAAAAGCAGAGTAGAGGAGATATGATTCTGAGCATGAACTTTGTGATAAATACTTCAACAATTCACATGCCTTTATCCCTTTTCCCCCTTACTTCCTGTTATACGGCTTTTTATCTGGATAGTTGGGACTACCAGATAACTGGTTCTGGATAATCAAGGTGCTTTGGTCATTCCTAAGCACGTAAGTCACTAAATATAGATGTTGTTAGCACCAAAAACAATGTAGACATTTCTTCTACACTCTTTTTTGACTGATACTTAGGTTTTTCATTGAGACTATAGTCTATTTCTACTTTAATATTTGGTTTTAATACTGCTTAATGGCCTTTTTGGACACATGCCAGTCTAAAAGCATATTAAGTTTGAAATCTGTTGTATTTTAATTGCTAGTCTAACAATTGTAGTTTCCCAAACATTTGCAATAATGCTATTTCATTTCAAAGTTCTCATGACTCTGGTAATGACCAGTTTAACAATTTACAATCCACAGTACTCAGAAAGAAGCTTTATCCTGCCTATCTGCAAATAGATTATTGCCATTCTGATTGATCTGAAGTGAATAATGACTCAAGGAAAGATGCCCTCATGTAATGCCATGTAGTCTTCTAACCATCAACTAACTCTGCAAAAAAAAAAAAAAAAAAAAATTGCCAAGTGACGTGAAAAATGTAATTACAGAATAGTCAGAGCTAAGAGAACACTAGATTCTGGGACAACTGAGCATCATGAAGTATAAAAACCTTAGGAACAGAAATGTGAAAGGGACCATGAGAAATGAGACAGACTATTCAAATTTTATGAAACAGAACAGTGAAAAAACAATTAGGTCAATTGATCTATCCTACAAGATCACTTGAATTGAAAAAGTAGGTTTTATGACTACGAATTACAGGGTCAAATATTAAAAGCCTTCTATGAAATAAAAAGGGCCTGCTATGTCACCTGAGAGTTTTTACACTAGGAATTATGATATTCAAGTGGGATATGTGAGCTGGCCGTATAATGCAGACAAAAATCTTGAGCTGATTTTCTAACTAAGCTATTTTCACATTTTACTTTATGCTATATTGAAGAATTATAAATTATTTTGCTAAGAGACTGTACCCATGGAAAAATGCAGAAACCCTCTGACATCCAGAATGAAGCTGTTGGTTATTATAGAGTATGGGAACTCAGAAGCTTAAAATATGTTTAATAGTTTGATATTCAGAATGTTTTATATGTGAATCAAAAACAATGCTGCATATGAGAATTCTTATAAAAATAACAACCCTACCTGTGGTTACCCTTTCTAATCAGAGTTACTGGTGAATCTAAAGGAAGGCCAGGTCAGGGTGTATGTATGAGAATTGGAGTCTGTGGGAGTGCAAGATTGTATGATAAGTTTGAAAACTTTGACAGGTAATTTTAATGAGCCTTCAAGAACATGAAACTCAAACACTCCGAAATGAGAATCACGGGCCAGCATATCTGCATGCAGCGTCTCTGGCACCAGATTAACCTTTCTAAAATGCCACTTGCATCATGTTATGGAAATGTAACAATGATATTCACCTGATGTTTAGTATGGAATTATGCCTTCATGAGGTATAATGGACACAAGAATGTTGGGGATTTGATATTTTGCCTGTAAATTATTCATCTGTGTGACACCAGTATAATTTTTGAGTGTTTATACGTTCTGGAATTTTGATTGATGTGAGCTAAAAACGAGTCTTGTAGGTTTTAGGGAGAGGCATCTTGTGTTAATTCTCTCTGTTACTGGCATAAAATAACTAGCCATTCAGGGCAGACATTTACTCATGAAAAATCCAGGATTTATTTCCCTCCCATAAGTCACCATTACAGTCAGTAGATTTGTTTTAATTATATGCCACAGCTTCCTTGAAGGGCTGCCGACAGACAAATTATGATATGGTCATTAAAGTAATAGCCATTTTATATTACACAGTAATCTTCTTCAACATGTGAAAAAAAAGAAAATGATTTATCTTTCTCTCTGAGAAACCTAAGGAATGATTTTCTTGAAATAGTTAATACTTCCATATATACTGTATAAGAAAAATACCTCTGTATTTTGAATACCCCCGTATTATGAATCTGAGCAGGAAAGTGCCATCAGAGATTAAGGAGTCATCCACTAAAATGTTAAGGCCAAGTGAGTTAAACCCAGTTTCCAGAACTGGGTTCATATAATTGTTTTTCATATGCAGTTCATATAATTGTTTTTTGTTCAGTTCTATCTGGAAATGTCACAGATTGCAAAGTGCAACCTCAAGTAATAATCATTAAAGTAACAGTAGGAAAACAATAACTAAATGCTCCTATCCCACCAAAAGTTACATTTTGGGAAACCTCTAAAATAATTCCTTAAAAATTACGTTCTAACAATTTCACTTAAAATATTTCGTGGAGATTTTATAAAACAATGGACAACCAAACTAATCATATATGTACAAATATAGAGCCTCCTCTAAGTTTACTGAATAAAGAAATAGAATACTGCATTTAACTGATTGGATATAGTTTGCTTGCTTGCTATGGAGTACAGAAATAAGTAAAACAGTGTTTCAGACTGTAAATTTTGAAAATGAGAATTGAGAAAGAAATCAAATCCGTAGTATGTGGTTGAATATTAGACTATTTTACCATGATATAAGGCCCCTTATGACCAAAAACACTATGGTCTACACTTGAGGCATTCTGATAATCAATAATATAAACTAATATAAACAAGAGAGTTTATTAATATGTGTGTTTTACAATTGAGCCCTCAAAATGTAAATGTGAATAAGTCAAATGTAAGAACTACATTTCAGGAACAAGGTGGTGGTGGCGCTCGCTGGTGGTATATTTATGTGCATTCAGGATGGGACAAAAAGCAGTGAGTTGTGTTTACTAAAGGGGGTCATTAAAAACTTACACGTCCTCTCTTATTTACCCCTAAGGGAATTTAATTTATGGGTGTCAAGAGGATGGAGGAGATCACATGGCCAGGCTAATTCCAGATTCATTCTAGGGCATTCCTTTGCAATGGCTTTTAGTAAGTTATTGCATGGTGTCCTAACATGGGATAATATCTCTTTTACTTAAATTGCCTTACTATTATCTGTATACATAAGCAAGTGAACACAAAATTTCATCTCCCTTACATCGAAAAGTAACCTGCTTAGGCCCTACTTCTATCATTTGACACAACCTTACCTGCTATACACTGGCAATTTCAACTCTCTTAGAATATATGACTGCATGGTTAACCAGCACAAGTTAAATTCTAGATTTGTTTGTTTTTGTCAGCAGTGTTTTCTTATTCATAGATTCCAAGTCTAACACTTTAAACAACTTTAAATAATAAAAATATATCGCACACACACAACACATGCACATAATACATATATCATGTATCCATAATCTACAGTACTTAAAATATATTACTTGTGTCTTAATAGGAAATTAAAATATCCCTTAACAGTTATGCATTGTGGTGGAAATGATTATAAATTAGTCTCATGCTGAACTGGCTTATTTTACATACAGTGATTTTTGATCTATGCATTAAGCATTATTTTGATTTTAAGTTATATACTATAGCCAATTGTAGGTAAATTTCCACAGTCTGTTTCAGGCATTTTTAAATGCGGCTATTTTTACAGGTCTTGCATTTTTAAATGGTTTATGAGTATAAATGCGTCTATTTTACCTGAAATGGCTAAAAATATATTAACAATGATAAATAATTTTTGGAATTACAACTAGATGGTTTACAACTAAGTGGTTGAAAGAGGGGACCTAAAAGACAATATTTGATCATTCTCAAAACTGTAAATAAATTGTATGCAATTTTTGTATTAAGAACTTCTTTACACATCCATTGTCAAGTTATTGACAATATTTTAGTTAATTTATTTGTTAGAATGCAAAGGCTTATTTAGTACTTTTAAACTTTAAACTCTAAGCAGCTAAATTTTTTCCAAACTTTTATGAAACTCTGCTTTTGAAGAAGACAGCATTGATGTTTATTTCTGTGGACCCCTACTAAATATCTTTAGTACTAATAAACAACAGGGTGACCAACAGGCTGGGTAATCCATGTATTTTAATGCCCTCTTACGTGATGAAATGCTTGTGTGACTGATGGATCTAAATGACAAAATCAGCGTGACATTGAGATTTTGTCTGTATAACAGAGGTGATCAGAAGACGACCTCGCCTTTTGTTTTGCTCTTTTCACCACTGGTTCTAGATACAAAGACTAACAGAAAGAGTGATATTGAGTAGGCAAAAGCACAGAAAAAAAGATTTCAGCTATATCATTTCCCTGAACAATGCTTTAAATTCTGGAAGTTACATTGTAGTTTAATCATATAATACAATTAGTGTCACTCTCCACAGCTTCCTTGAGACCCAACACATGCATCAGCAAAACAAGACCAAATCTGCCTTCTGAACTCCCCAATATTACTCTGTTCCAGCAAGTTTTTCTTTTATTCAGTCTATTTTGTGCCCAGACTAATTCTGTTAAGAATTACCTCAACCAACACCACCAGTGAATCCCCTTAACAGGCCCAAAGGGATCCTGGCTGGCTATAACACTGACATTTAGAAAACCAGCAGCCTCTTTCTTATTAAAATGAGTGTTTCTATGATTATAAACATATCCCACAAAATATATTATATTATATATTACATATATTAGTCGTTTCTTCATATTTTATTGAGACTTCAATATACAGATAATAGCTATAAAATTAAAGAGGATTCAAGTTAGCTACTTAAATATTATATACATCTGTCATAATTCCACATTATTTCTTCTTTTCAGATTGAAGTATGATATTCAAATGTTTTCATATGTCCATCTGAAGAAATTGCTGTCAAATCTGAATTTACAAAAGTATATACATTCTGTCATGGAAATGCCTAGTACCTAAATTCATGTGACCTTTGATGTATGTAAATCTCTTAAATAACTATCTCTAATTTGCATCTTTCATGCTGCCAGTTGTTTAATGTTTTGGTTGATCTCTTGTTACATTGTAAACTATTCCTAATCTTTGGGGACATAAACAATTATCCTTCTCATTTTTTAGGTCAGGAATTTGGATAGTGCACAGCAGAGATTGCTATCTCTGCTCCACAATGACTGGTGTCTTAAATAGGGTGGCTCAAATGTCTGGAGATGGCTGGGATGGCTTCAGTGAGACCATCAGCTGGAATGTCCATAATGGGTTCTTCACATACATGTCTGGCACCTGAACTGGAGTGACTGAATGCTGGGCCTCTCTGGTTATTGTACTGTCTTTTTATGCAGTCTTTCCACATGACTACCTTGAACATCCTCAAAGTATGGCAGTTTCCCAGTAGTCAAACTTCTTTCCATGTAGCTGGTTACCCCCAGAGTGAGTACTACAAGGGAGCACGGGAGAAACATCAAGGTTTGATTACACGGGGCCTGCACAGATTTGGTGTGTTTAGGGCCTACGTAAGAGTCTGAATACCAAGAGGTGAGATCCATTGAGGAGGTTATCTTTGGAGACTAGCTAGTATTTATAGCAGTGCTGCAAACAAAAATGTTGCTGCATCCGGTGGAGATATTACCCTTACCTGATGTCATGAATCTCTTGTTTTGGAAACCAAATGCTTCATCTCTATATTTTGACTTGTATATATTTTTCATGTTCTGCTATAATTACCATTTACAATGATACATATAGTTTTTTTTTTATGAGTGCCATCAACTGTTATTCATACCATGTAAGTATTTTTGAGTGTAGAATCAATTTAAATGAATTTCAATTTAAAATCTTGCCCTTAAGATTCTTCTAAAAGATGATTTGTATTTTTAATTTTCTAAGCTTACATGATTGAATAAATTTGTGTTATTTACTGTTTCAGCCCACCAGAATCTTACAGTTATAGCAATAAAATTTTGCTATATTTGTCCATGCTTATTATTCAAAACATGAATTCTTGTCAAATAATAGCTAAATAAATCTGTGCTCAAATAATGATGAGAATTTCCAATGTGTGCAAATGCCTACGAAGGCTGGCAGCTTCTTGCTTTAGAACAAGTTGACTTTCATTCTGCATCTGGATGTGCCCTGTTTAGAAATACAGTAGAAGCAACTCTCCTGCCAGGTGAAGCAGGTTTGAACACAGAGCTGCCTGTTCACAAAAGCCTGAAATTGTTCACAACTCAAGATCCTGTTAATGTGGCTTTACCAGATAGCTGAAATAATACATTTTCTAAATTGGATGCATTAAGCAATTATTCAGATCATAGCTGAAACCCTCTAATTTTCTTTCTTCCTCTCAGTCCCAGCGGCGTGTCACATTTCACCTACCAGAAGGCTCTCAGGAAAGCAGCAGTGATGGTGGACTGGGAGACCATGATGCAGGCAGCCTTCCCAGCACCTCCCATGCCTTGCCCCTTGGCTATCCTCAGGAGTACTTGGATCATGCCGCACCCAACAACCGCACTGAAGGGGATGGCAACTCTGATCCTGAATCTAGTAAGTGGTACATCCCTAGACCCTCAATATGAATGAGTTTATTGTGTTTGCAAGTCGGACTATCACAGCCATAATAACATTGGTGAATTTATTATGCTACTATGAATAGTAACACATTCTTAAAAGGCAAACATACAGAATTAAGTGGATTGCATATATGCAGCAGTTGCTAATATTTGAAACGTGTGATCATAACTACTCTGAATGAAATTCATTATGAAATGTATTATAGTCATTTTGTTTAGGCACAGGTAGGATTTTCCATTTATGTATACATATATATTTAAATGTGTATAATTAGCTGTTTTATTTTATTCATTATAATTTATTTGTGTAGGTATAATTTATTTTCTAGTTTTTATTTCTATTTTTAAAAGGTAACAACCATTGGCAGTTGTTCACTTTTGGGGGAAATAAGAGATCCTGACTCCAATATAGGAGAGTTGGTCTGAGGTTTTCAATAATGTACTGAAATCGCACTCTTATGCTATGCTACTACTTAGAAGGGTATTTGGATTTGGACTTCGGACAGAAGTCATGAAAGCTATGTTTTGTAAATTCCAAAGATGTTGAACTCTTAAAAAGGATCATGAAGTTGATATTAAACAGAAAACTTCATTAAATTTATTATATTGAACATGTAGTGAGCATCGTTGCTTCCTTATAATTTTGGGAAATATAAAATTTGATAAGGTATACATATCTCAGAAGATTCTTGAAATTCCAAGAAGCTATCATTTGTTCCAGATATGTGTTATATACATAAAAGTGTGTAGGGACAAAAGAGCATACCATGTGTGTGAAAGAGACTAGGTATAAACTATAGGTATAAACCAATATTAAGAAAATGGGCCAAATAAGAATAAACATAAAATTAAGTAATATAAACTAGAAATTTTGAAAGGCTACTTTGAGCATTGTGGATTGCATGGATACATAATTTAAATAAAGCATCTAGGCTTTAAAACAAAATGGCTTCCCCATCATTGTGTTTTAATTTCTTATTTTTGAAACTTCAAAAATGGGTACAAAACTATGCTACCTACCCTAAATGAATTCTTGTGCAGTATATGCATGTATTGAAACAATACATTGCACCCCACAAATATGCACAAGTAAAGGTAAAAATAAAAAAATAAGAAGTTAAAACAAGTAAAGGAAATGTATGGATTAAACATCAACGTATAATCTAAGGCTAAACATATGAAACCAATGACAACATAACATCAACATTTTTCTCTCTCCAAGTGTAGATGCTGGATATTAAAGCTGTTTTCAATATAAAAATATTAGAGACTTGTGAGTCACCTAGTTCAGAAAATCCTAAACATCTGCTATCTCCATTTTCAATTTTATACTTAGAATAAAAAGTGATCAGCATTTGTTCTGACGATGACAAATTCTCCCATAACATGCATTGCTAATCTACTTTTCATTTACTTTGTACAACACGACATAATGAAATTCATAATTTCTGGTAGAAATTTCTGGTAGAAATACATAATTGTGATTATATTTGCTTCTATAAGGAACTCAGAGCCAATCTCTAATAAGAATGTTATCATAAGTAACAAATATGCATTAAGCAAAGGTGTCCTTGATTTTTTCACTTCATAAATTATCATTTTGATTGTAGACCTATCATGCCCTGTTAACAGATAAGAATATAGAGATGGAATAAGCACCATTTTTATAAACTAGAAAGAATTGATTTCTTTGCACATGACATGTGTTGCTAAGCCCCTTTAATAGAGGATTGCATAGCAACAATTAAAGAGTAAACTCAGATTAAGTATCTACAGGGTGGATCTAACCCTGAAATAAACTTTCAAATTAAATGAGACTAAGAAGGGATATAACTGATAGTATAGGGAAAGAATAGTTATGCAGAAAGAAAGATACAACATTCACAATAATACATTGAACTTTCAAAAGGAGAACTGAGGTTACTAGAAATGGGAAGGGAGGGGGGAAGGAAGAATTGACAAAGGGCCATGAATAGCAATGACAGTGTATATTATTGAATAATTATTCTGATTTGAGCATCACATATTGCTCACAAATACTGATATTCAACTCTGTACCCCACACATATGTACATTCAACTGTTACAAAAAAATTTAATAAAAAAATAAAATTAAATATAGTTTTATTGATTCTTATTATATGTAGTAATAAGTAGTTGTTTTAAAATATATTCAAATGAAGATTTCTTTACAGGAACTGATTTTATTTATAGTTAATGATGTAAGTCCTAGCAAAAATTTATTAGCCAACATACATAAAGGCTTTTTTTTTTTTTTTTTTTTCCTTTTTGTCTCTTTTTACTGACTGGTAACGGGATCGCAACCCTCGGTGTTGTGTCCATACCGCGCTCAGCCAGTGAGCGGGAACCGGTCACCACATGGGATCCGAACCCCCGGCGGGAGCTCCACCGCACTCTCAAGCGGCACACTCTCCAGTGCGCCACCGGGCCGGCCCCAGTCAACCCCTTTAGGATCTGCTGTACGGGCCAGTGAGCGGGAACCGGTCTCCACATGGGATCCGAACCCTCGGCGGGAGCGCCGCCACACTCCCAAGCGGCTCACTCTCCAGTGCGCCACCAGGCCCTTAAAGGCTTTTTTTTAAAAAAGTTTGTTTCTAGTTAACACTAAATATTTCTCTCCTCCAATCATATTAACATTGTTATTTTGATCATTGAATATTTTGCTCATAATTACTCTCTAGGATGAAGTAATTACAAATTCCATGGTAACAAAATTTATAGCTCTATAGGCTTTATTTTAAAATTGGGATGACTGTAGGCAATAATAATAATAGTAAGGCAAATAATACATTTTGCTACGTGTTATTTTAATTAATGTATGCAAAGGATAGTGATAACTAAAAATGTATGTTTATTTATGCAAAAATCTAACAATATTGTTGGTCAATGTTTAAAAGTTATTTTTACTACGAATAATATTAACAACCTGCTCTACTACTAAACCTGAAACCTCCCTCTAAATCATGTTGCAAGATAATATTTTGGTGAGGTATTCCTTTTTGGACAATAAAGGAACTTATAACAAGTTTAAGAAACACAATATTTTACTTGAAGTTTTATTTATCTTAATATGGCATACTAGTGAGATATTTAATATAGTATGTGTTCGTGTGAGTGTGTGTGTGTGTTTTGTTTTGATTAAAAAGAAGAAATAACTGATGCAGAATTCACCATAGCAAAGTAATCTCTTTAAGCTAATACTGATGTTAAGGTACTTTGATTCTTCAAAAAGAAAGTCTATAGCTCCTCTGAAATAGTACACAATAATGGGTTTTGTTATATGGAGCAGATGCCAATAAACTGTGAAGCGTTAGTCAATAGCACCACGAATAGGAATGTAAACTGTTAAAGGAAGTAAATCCTGTCCTCAAGCAAGGGAATTAATTTATACAGCTCACATTTCATATTTTGAAATGTATTACATCCTCAGTCTGCTTTCTTTGCTGCTAATGAATTGCCCAAAATAGCACATATTCTGAAATCCCTTGTAAGTTCACAAAAAAAAGGTAGAAATACAATTTTTGTGAATAATATTTTTCCCCAAAATTTGCTAAAGGGATTTATTAATAGTACTTTAAAAATATAATTCCCTGGTTGATAAAAATCTGCTGATCAGGTGAAGAAATTATGCAATCCATTCTCTTAAGTCTTCTGCCAAAAATATTAACTTTCCTTTTTAAGAGAAAGAAGAAACAAGCAAACTCATTCCAATTATTACTCTTTCAAGAGAGAAGTTTAATGAAATATCCTGTCCTATTTTATCCGAAGGCTTTATGAATTTTTAAATTTCACAATTGCAATGTCCTCACTTTAGCCTCTGGTATGAAGTTCACTTAATGCTATTCTATGCACTGCTGTCTCCCTTGGATAACAGCCTGTTTGCCAGACCTTTTCCCCTACCATTGCCCCATCAAATTATGTGTACCATTTCCAATGGACCCTGCTCTTCGAAGCAAGCTAATTTGGTAAAAACAAAACCAAACAGAAACCTGACCTCAAAACAGCATTATTGGTTGCTTCTGGGTTAGTCACTGCTGTAACAGATAATGCCTGCATTTTCAAAGGATCTTCTGAAGATGTATTCCCAGAGACACACAGTGTGTGGCCCTGGTAAAGACCAGGGTGTAAATGTATTGTTGGGAATTTTACATATCCAGGTATAGTATTAATACAGAGATTCAGGGACACTGAGATCCTCTTGGGACTACTCTAAACACAATTAACTATGTGTGTCCCTTTGTTCATATCTACTTATTTATAAATAGCATCAGATAAAATTCAATTTGTGAAGAGAAGATTTAAAAATGTTTTCCAACTTTCTTTTGTAAAACTTTGGTTTGATATTATAATTCAGAGTGAGTTCTGAGACAAAAATATTATCAAATGTCTACCACATTAACCTTCAGAGATTTCGGAATAGTCCATATATATGTTGCCAATATATGTGTGCTTTTTTCCTTACATAGAGAATGTATTGCTACTTTTTTCACTATGGGTAAGTTGGAGAGAAAAGGGTATTACTTCTAAATTTCTACCAATATGCTAGCATATTATAATTTGAATGATCATAGGTTATATCCATGCTTATTTGGATGATAACTGCTAAAATAGAATGTTTCTAAAGATACTCAAATCAGTCTTCAGTTTACCAGCCGTAAATGAGTTCATTTTCAGAGAAAATCCTCCTAAAAATGAAGGGGACAAGGATTTAGTTTAATCAGCATTTTAATTTTCTTCCACGGCAGAAGGTATGTCATCTGCAATTTTTAAAGCTAGTTTATTGGATATGTCATTTTACACATGAAACCACCCTATCTGAAAATTGTAGAGATGGTCCAGTGTCTAACATTTGAACTTAAAATAACAAAATACTTAGGTGTAAAATATCGTCAGCTTTCAAATAACTGCTAATGCTTTTCTTTTGTTTTTCTCATATACCATACTCATTTCTGTGATACCGAGGAAAAAAATATAGAGTCCTAAGAACACTGAGGTCAGAAAAAGTTCTATATTTAAAATAAACAGGAATATATCTTATCATTAAATTAAAAATGGTAAATCTGCTAGAGTATATCTTAGGTTAGCACATCTGTTTGACATTCATTTTTCTTTCACTAGATCAGGTTTGCTTAGCACTCTAATACAGTACTAATTAACTTGCAAAAAAGGAAGTAATTAATCATTCCCTGGACACCCACTTTGATTGATCCTCTACTAGTAATGCAATTAATTGGTATAAAAAGTGGGAGACCAATTTGATTGACTAGAGTGCTACTCAGAGAAATACCAAATTTTGTCATGATGTCCTGCGACTGTTGACATGAATAACAGTAGGGTAATTATTAGTTGAACGTTTTGTTAGTCGGATATCTAATTCTAAAGGTAGACAGCTGATAAAATTAAACAAAAAAACCATGAAACTTTAAAATAATTACCTAATAATGGATTATTAAAACTTATCCCTTAATAATTAAGAACATTAGGGGTTAATTATCTAAAAGCAAAATAAAACTATCCAAATATTTTTCCAGGCAAATTTTGATATACGAAGACTATAGGGAAAGCAGTGATCTGGAGAGATTGTGCTAATTATTGGTCTAAAAAACTCAAGGATAAAATAAAATTCAATTAATTAGAATGAAAGTGTAACTATGGTTTATATATTTAAGGGCATAGTAGCACTTACTTGCCAGAAGAGAATTTTGATGTCGCAGAACATAATCTTTATCCACAGTTTAGCCAGTGTTACCCATGTAACTATTAATTAGGTATTTTTGTTTGCTGCTGTATACTCAGGAAATTTGACTCCATAGGCCTCCTAATGTTTCTTTAAAATCCATCTTTGAGAGAAGTCACACATTAATTCATGTATTACAATAAAAAGAACAATGAATACCATCATTCTGTTAACACTGTGTGAAAAAAAATAGGAAATATATTCTACCTAAGAAAGAGAAGTTATGCTCATTTTAGAGCTTAATTTTCCAGCCAGATCAATTCTGTCTCTGCAAGCAATGCATTTAAAAGATTGTTTCTTAAAATTGTGTTTAGTCTTAGCCTGTATAATATTGTCAGTCCATGGGGGTGGAGGAAAAGTAAAATAATTTATATAAGGTCAGAAAACCTGAAATCATGTATTTTGAAAAATCAATCAATCCGTATTTCTAAAGAGTGATATTATCTTTCTCTCTCTCTTTTTTTTTTAATAAAAAGATGACCGATAAGGGGATCTTAACCCTTGACTTGTGGTTGTCAGCACCATGCTCTCTCAAGTGAACTAACCGGCCATCCCTATATAGGGATCCAAACCCGTGGCCTTGTTGTTATTAGCACCATACTCTCCCAAGTGAGCCACGGGCCAACCCCTAGGAGTGATATTATCTTTATTAATGATATCAGTTATGGTCTGTTTGGAGAAAAGGGCAGGATTCAATGCTCCTGAGTTCTAGAGGTATAGGACAGATTTTTCATTGCCTTGCTATGTTTTATTAATTACCCTGCCAACAGAAAACAATATATAGATTTCTGCTCTATTAAAATTAAAAGAAAAAATTCCCTCACATAGAGTAATATTTTTAAAGTAACAATAATATCAAAGTCACGTTATTCTTTTTCAAAGGAAAACTATTGCACTTGCTAATACTGTCTGTGACTACCAGTTTATTTTAGTCCCTAAAGTGTTATATAAGGAATAGTGTTAGAAATGTATCTGTAGATAAATGGATTAGAAAGAATGGTTCCACCCAAGTTCAGCTGTCTGCCAATGCTTAAAACAGGATAAGACACACTTGATACTGATAGTAGTTTGTATAATAAATGTGCTTAGGCAGATATAAACAGTGATCTAGAGGCAGATACTCTGTGATGTGTATTACTTTTACCGCTTAAACTGACATGCTTTTGAAAAGTCTATCTTTCATCATTCAAGCTTATGAAAGTTTAAAAATATATCATAATAGGAAAATGGGTGAAACAAATTTTATGATACCATCCTCTCATATCCAACTTCCTTATATAGGAAATACAATCACAATGTAGACAAATTGAAAAATGACTTCTAATTTGGAGTATCTAGGCTTTGTGAAGGCAATGAAAGATTCATACTAAAGATAATTTTTAAAAAGTCACAGAGGTCATGGATCAAAATGAGAAGTGTATCTTTAAAGTTGGAAACTTGAAGACATTTACAGGATTCCATTTGGATGACAGCTTCTAAGATGAGTATATCTTTAGTATCTTAAGTCTAATATGGATTAGATAGACATTTATCACTCAAAAGCAGGCCACTCTAAGGAAAGCAATCTCTTATCTTGTCTTTTCTGTTTGAAAATGACAAACACCAGGAGCTTGGCACAAGCTGCCAATTGAAAGCCAACGCTGTAAGGTCTGGAATGTCAGTAAGCTTGAATAACCTCCTTCAGTGACAGAGAATAGGTGGAATTCTCTTCACAGTAAGCCTTCCTCGGCTTCTGAATTTTTATTAGGCTACCTACTCCATATAATAAAGTTCATTTGACATTTATATTTCTATTATTTATGAGCCATGAGGTAATTCACTTTATGACCTTCTTCTGTCTTTCTTCTGCTTCTTTTATCTTACTCTCACTCCTCACTTTTCTTTGCGTGTAAGACTATTTGCCATTTGTTCTTTTTTGTAGTTCTTTGAAAATATGATCAGTCATGCCAGATGCAACTTTGGGTGACATGGAACATTTAGTAGTGTTAGCCACACACCAATTTCTTCTTTTAAAACAATTTATAAATTCGGATGAATGAGGAGCATTATAGCAATATATTTTTAATCTTCATGACACTTTTAAATTGTACAATAACTTGCAACTTTCCTAATTGCTTGCATCAACAGAACACTCAACAGCTAGTGAATATATCAAGGAATTCATTAGATAATGAATAACTATGGACTATCTGTCTTACCATGATTTCTGCAATTTGTTAATTTACATCTTTATTGAATGTTGGAGATTCCCGATGGAGAATAGAATAAAGGTGACAGTATTTGCTGAGCCAATTTTTTTCCCCTGTTTTAATCAATAATCTTAGTAATTGTTGTCTCAGTTCCACTAGTTACATGATCTCCATCTGGCACTTTATTTTAATCAGTCTTATATTGTAAAAATTTGTATGTGACATAAAAATTTCTTCAAAATAGTATATATGAAAGTAGGTATTAAAAGTTTAACTTTTTCTTTGTAACCTGTATCGACCTCAAAAACTATGAGAAAGCTGATGATTTTAAATATTATTTTGGGGCATATATTTAAATCATAGTTTTAAAAAAACTTGGATGTTGATTAATAATTTTATTGTAGTACTTCATTTTCTAATCACTATTGATGAAATCTTTCACCACAGACCATAGCAGATCATCTCTTTTAGGCCACCATCTTACATATGACAGGGTTTTAATCCATCCACTGTAATTAACTAACTCTGCGACCTTGGATAGGCCTTTAACCTCACTGTGTCTCCATTTCCTTAGCTATAAAATGAAGGGATTATATTGATCTCTAAGGCCCCTTCTAGGGTCACAATTTTATAACTATTAAAACCCTAAAATGTACATGTGCAGGTGTTGCCTTTTATATTGTCTTTGAATTTTAGAGCTCCCAGGGACCTTGGATACAATCTAGTCCAATCCCCTTATAATGCAAATGAGAGAACTGAGATTTAGCTCTTTTAAGCAATAGCTTAATATCCTAAACCAAGATTTGATGCTTATCAAGTTCTAAAATAAAAGAGTCACTAATGTTGGTAAGCAGCTACCTTTTGCAATTTAAATGAGGCAAATCATTGAGCGTAGACTAGTATAAAATTTAAATAGTTATCATCGCCCAAGGGAAATGTAATATATCCATATGGAACACTTTTTATATATGTGATGAGGCCATGTATTAAAAGAAAGGTTCCCATCTAGCATCTTCTGCAACTGAGAGGGCAATTTGAGCAATATGGACTGCTGATTTCTGAAATTACTATTAGTGCTAATCAGTGAGTTTTATAGGAAAAATTGCAAACATGCTGAATGTTAATGATCACTGTGTCAGGAAAGCTAGCTACTGCTCACTATTGTTATCTAACATAGACTAATTTGTGTGTACTACTTACAAAGCAACTTGAAATTAAAAATGACTTTTAGAAGATAAATTTCTTCTGAATATGGCGAAAGGTACATGAAAAGAATCTTAAGGAGGAGAAACACAGAATTGATATGTAAATATATCCCTCATCCATTCTGCTATAAACGCAGCTCTTCCTCTTCTGAAATTCCTGTGTCATTCTATGCTATTTCTACCTCCTAGAAGAATGATGAAATTACAATTAACAGGGAATTGATTTTGATAGATTCAAATCTCTTGTTAGTAGTGTGCCACACAGTGAAAATGTTTGGAGTAAACATTATTATAGTAGTCATTTATGGCCAGTGATTAGAACTGGAGATGAAAACAGGATAACTATAGGGGCTAAAAAGAAGCTGCACTCTGCTCAAACCATCAAATTATATGAAGAAATTTGTTTTACATATAAGGTCTGTTAGCTTTTATTTATACTAACTGATGACATCACAGAAGCCGATGCTCAGGACTGAGAAAGTCATGCTGAAATAAAAATATTTTGAGAAAAAAATACTTGATGATCTTGAAAATAGAATTATTTTTCTAGGACAAAATTATCTAAGCATGTAAAAAATAATGAGTTTTAATTGACGTTTTAGAAGATTCTACTACTCTTTGGCTCATCAGTAGTGCATTGCAAGGCTCACTGGCTCACTATATTTTTTGTTTTAATGGTATAGTTTTCCAGGGTTGACATTAGACTGTGATTCCCTTAGATTTAGGCATGTAACTTAATCTAAAACTGAGCTGCACAATTCTTTCTTAATTGATATTTCCATTTAACTGTACCCTGCCTATCTCTTTGGAAAATGTGTGTCCTCATGATGCATAAGTACCCCTTGGCTTTGATTTGAGAAAGAAGTCAATTTTACAGAGACACATACATGTTGTCTAAGTCCTTTTAAAGAATGTAGCAAATTAACCTGTATTTAAAAGACTAAATTAAATATTAACAAGGAATTCAGGAATCCTTTGCCAAATTCAGACTGTAGTTAGAAGATGCAGTACTCATTAGAGATATTTTTGAAATATGAATGCACCAAAGGCCTTCTCAGTTGTTGGATCAATCATCATGCTTTTGTGTTTGTTTTTTCCACAGATAACTTTCTATAAAAGCTACTTTTACTATATTAGACCAATTGCAAACATCACTATACTAATGTTTTCTGATGTTTTACCCCCCTCCCAGTGTTGATTCTGAATTGAATTGGACTGGAGAACAGGATATATTGGAAAATGTCACTCAAATATCTGTTTTTATTCAAGTAGAAAATTGGAGTGTCAGGATTCAACCAGAATTAAGTCCAAATATTGAAATTCTAATTAAAAGTGCTATTGTACTGAACTATTTTTTCCTTCTGAAAAAACTAGCCATTACATTTTCACAGAACAGCTTAGCTTCTAAAATATAATATCTGAAATCCAAATATCATGGGGAAAGATCTTAAACACACTAAGCCCAATTCAATACCCTTGTAACTCTTTGAAATATCCCCTCAGGGTTTCAAAGGATATGAACTGTGGCTAAGGAAAAAAACCTTTCATCTAGAAAGATCCCATAATGCCCAACAGTCTGAAGTGAATCTGTCTATACATTATCACTCAATATAGGGTAAAAGCAGACTGCTTTCAGGGCAGAGAATGAAAGACCGCTACATAGCTGAAATTAATCACACACTTTAAACTGAATTTTCAGAGCTGCTTTAGCAATGCTATTTTTGCAAAAGGAAAAAAAAAAAAAAACATATTGTAACAAATTCAAACTAAGACCTGGAGAGACTTTGTTTTTTAAGAAAACACCTTGAATTTCTTTGCTTGCCTACTCCCAGAAAGATTTTTCCTGAAATTGGAGAATTTTAACACCCATAAGATTAAAAAAAAGAATACATTAAGCTGTAGTAGGTACAGATATGTTTCATCCTCCCCTATTTCTTAGTCTCATATCTACTAAAGATTGCCGTTGTAATATGTATGAGTAAATAATTAGTTGTGAAGAGAAGCATTCTAATGGAGTGGAGCCAGACTGCATGGATTAGAATCTCCACTCTGCCCCTTACCAGTGATATGATGTTTAGCAAGACATTTAGGCTCCCTGTGCCTCAGTTTTTCTCATCCATAAAAAGGGGATAATAATAGTAGCTGCCTCATAGCATCGTTGTATTAAACGAAAGTGTCCACATGTATGTATCTAAATATATACTTATATTCACAGGATTTTAAAATATTTTTTTTTCTCACGTTAATACATATTCTCACACAGTGCTGTTCAGTTTCATGGGCACACTAACCACCCAGAGATCTTGTTAAAATGCAAACTCAGCAGTGCGGTGTGGGAACCTGAGCTCCTGCATTTCTAACAAGGCCCTGGGGATGTCCATGCTTCTGGTCTGGGGACTGCACTTTGGGTAACAAAATTCTAACAAATGGGTTCGGTGGCTGACCAAAATAGTGATGAGGGAGAGCAGTGCAGCAATTGGCCATGATGAATTAAGGCATTAAAATAACTCATGATGATCTGTCTTAAAGCTTCAAAAGACATTATTTTATATTTTGAGATCTTTCAAATTTTACCACACTGGAGTTTATGTTATAGGCACTTAGGGATAAGTCTCATACTGAAGTGTAAAGCATTCTAGAGAGTTTTGAAGTGTTAGTGTGTACTCGTTTGATTATTCAACAGAGATTTTTCTCTCCTTTCTGTCTATCTGCACACACATATGTGCACATGCATGCACGCGCAAGTGCACACACTTTAGTTTTTCTGACAATTCTTATTTGAAAAACAAGCATTTCATTTATATGTCAACATGTCATCTAGGTGAAGATAAATACTATTTTTATTCTAGTTGAGCAACTATACACAAACTCTTCATTTCTAGGAAACTAATCAGGAAAACAACAGGATAGATAGAGCATTAGTAAAATAAGGTGGTAACTGCACTGTCAAATAATCAAGTCAGCAAACATCTTCTATGCACTAGAAGTCATTATGCTTCGCATTACACACAAGTTGATTAAGAATCCTTCTGGATCGTTGCTGGTGTTGATGTTCGGGTTTCTGCGAACAATTATCAGAATGGGGATGGTGAATAAAGGAAGCCAAGGAAGAAAGTAGATGAAAAGAGACAGACAAGTTTTCTATTGAATGTGGGGTGCTGGACTGTTTTATTTGACTACTTTTGCATGTATCTAGAAGAATCTGCATTTTGTACATTCCTATTGAGTCATAAAAAAGAAATGCCCTGTTGTTAAAGTCCTAATAGTTTTGGGAAGCATATTTGCTTAACAATTCAATGTGGATGTATTATTCTATGATAGGAATTTTAATTGGGTAACTGCTGATTATGTGTGAGTTTTATTTCTTTCTTTATCTCAGTGCTTACTAATATAACCTAGTTTAGTTCCAAAGAGAGGAGAATTATTGACTGATTATTTGTTCTTGCGTCTTGTTTTATTATCATCATTCATTTACTTTGCAATCTTCCCCTCCCAATATGTTTTAGAAGGCTCTATGCCTCGAGTCTAATGGGCATAAAATGAAGGGGAGTCTGTGTTTTTAGTATGCATGATGTTTTCTGAATATAGATGCTTAGGGAAATTGTAGGCAGATGTGTTTTCATCTCTCATGGAATATGGCTTTTTCTATTCTACACGAGGAATCAAAGATAGCCAAGTTCTATTCAACATTGTGGTTTATTTGAATTAAAACTTTATATAGTTTAAAAATTTGGTATTTTATGTATTTCAAATTATTTTAGGATTCTCCAGTTAATCATTAGAATTCCATAAACTCTTAGCAGCACTAGCAATAATAATTACACAGTCAAGAGTAATGTGTTCATGTTTAAATTTACAGACTATACTTTTCTTTCAAAGTGGGTGGATTGATATGTTAGAAGGAGTAGATTGATAATGTTTTATTGCTAATTTGTATATCAGGATTACCCTCACACTCCATAAGCATAAGTACAAATAAACATTCCTCCTCAAGGTGAATATATTGAAGGTGAAGCAAACTTACTCTCAGCAAGAGGGAATAATAAGAATACTTGGCATTTTTATAACTTTCCCTAATTTTTATAGAAATAAACCATTTTTAATATTGTTTTTTATTGTGTAGAAATGGCAGCCCAAATTTTTTGCTCCATCACTAATGTGTTTCATTGTAAATTTTAAATATATTTCTGTAATTCTCTTTACAATGGCTTTATTATATGAAACTAAACCATTTCATTGTAATATTTTAAGGTGATTTATTGCCAGTAACTTCATGGCAAAATACCATTTTTTCTAAAAAATGTCATAGGTGAGCACAAAAAAAGTTTTTAATCAACAAAATTTGTTTTAAAGTATTTTATCTTGAAGTTAGCAATGAAACTGCTGTACATGTACATCTGAAATGCTGAATGCCCTATCAGACTTCAGCCTCTGCTGATTTATAAAGAGTGATTATCTAATGAAGATAGTATTAGGCATGCATGAGAGTTCTTGAAGCGATGATTTGCAGTTTTGACAAATTACTGTAGATCAAATGATAATGCCTCATTTGTATTCTTTATCCTCTTTCTTGAATCTTCATCTTTACTTTAAGCAAATATAGAATTAGCTTTTAAGAGAAATAATCATTTGTGTGGAAAAGTAAATGACGCTTAGATGGATGCATGAGTTAATCCTTAGTGTTCTCAAGTTACTCCTGTTTTTGAAGGAAAGATTAATTTTGTTATTGAATTAATGCATACACATCTACTTGGTACTGTATATTAAGTGGAAAGAACATGATTAGGAATAAAGGGACCTGAGACATACTCTAGGTTCTGTCAATAACTCCGTGTGACCTTGGAGAAGTCAATCTTTCTCTTTAAGCCTATGTTACATACTTGTAAAATAACAGGTTCAGTCTAGCTGTACAGTTTTGTGGTCCAATTTTCCCATACATAATATTGCATTGAACTTAAATGGAAATTTTTAAATTCTTTACTTTTTTTCTGTTATATTACATTAGTTTGTTAATGTTGAACAATAGTTATCACTAATACCTGTTATTCATACCAAAGGATTTAATCTGAATTTTCTTTTGAGCTAAAAAAAATAGTATAGAATGTTTTAAATAAAATAACTAACATGAAGGTGAAGACCTTAGAATACCTCAAAAACTCATCAGCATCTTACCCAGTTTAAACCTCAAGGGAAATTCGTGTAGACAAATAGGTATGATATAACTTTAAGAATAGTGGAGAAAATAGAGGATACGTTTCAAATGATCACAAGCGTTAATAAAACATTTTTTTTTTTACAAAAAGATCATTAAAGAACTCTACTATACATGTTGATTCAGTGTCAGTGATTCATAAGTACTGAATCATTTATGAGTTTCGAGAGATAGTAGAAAATTTCCTGGAAAATTCTGATAAAACAGAGTGCTTGAAGTAAAAGGCATTACCTAAGGAGAATTGTTATAGCTTGAGAATTTTTTTTTTTGTTGTTAATATTTTGAAGAGTAACCTAAATGATCCAAAGAATAACTATCATTTTTATATACTATTTAATTTATTTTAAAATGTAGGGTACTCTCTGATTACTGCTGCTGTAAGAATAAAGGGAGCAGTAGTTGATAAGATACTAGATAAATAAATAGTCTATCTCAATTTTCTGCCTCAAGTGAGTTGGCTCCTGAAGCATGCCATTACACCACAGTCCACTATCTTATCAGAAAAGCCTAAGGGTTTCTCTTTTCATTGGCCTTTTCCCTGGATATTTTGACCACACAGCTTGCCTTAGTTTCTTAATAACCCCAAATTTCACAATTGCTTCTTAGGCAAATACAAGATGAATAATTAACATTGTATTTTCAACAGATTCTGTTGTATTTGTTCTTTTATACTTGTTTATAATTTCATACATGTGCCAAAAGTATATGCATACACATGTAGATCATCATTCAAAGATTTTCTTTTTTTAATTTGCAGAAAATATCATCAAGCCAAATATTAGAATGAGAAATATACTTTTTCTTCCAGTAAATCTGCTGAGGCCTTATTGCTTTCTCTGGATCAATGACAAGCCTTGTCTCCCACCTGTGGGTTGGATAAATAGAGATGATTATTTCATTAGATTTCATCGGTCGTGGGGAGGGAGGATGTACGCGGTTAAAGGCAAAGTTAATTACATGCTGCTTTTTTTTTTTAATACACTATGAAAAGACTTGCTTCATTCAACATAGGACTAGTAATAATGTTTAATGATTGCGTTTTTGTTTGAGAATATAGTGCAGGTAAGAAAAAGCAAATAGTCTCATGTGAACACAGTCATTGGGAGCAATTAGGGACTCTATTTATAAAACACAAATGCATACACATATAGTTTGTTCAATGAGTATTTTGTGGTATTTCTGGAATGATCCATAAAGAAAGTTCTTAAGAGCTCATGGAAATGTCATATTAAAGACATATTAAATATCTGATGTATCCCTGAAGCCAAGTCATTTTAATATATCTTAAAATCAATTAAAATAGAGTTTCTGAGAAATGTAACATATACAGCATGTTTCAAAAACTCATATTTTCTTCTTAGGTTATTATATGATGATGATGTGGTAAATTCTTAGTAGAGTTTCAAACACAATTTCTGATACCCTCAACTCCTACTGTATAAATGTAATATAAGGGTTATTCCCATTGCCATTGTTTTGATTTAATGGATCATTTATTAATTTACACAGTTAAAGATTTTGGAACTTTAATCCAGGTTAGGCTATTCATCATGATTAAGTCCCAAGGCACTCTGAAGTTTTCTATAGAAATGGTGGTAGCCATCATATGATGGTAGGTTTCATAAGTCTGTGAAGAAATTTTAATTTTATGAAATATCTTCTATTTTTTTATTTACACTACAGAATGATAGCTAGACTATCATTTCCTGATAACGCAATATTAAATAACCAAGTCACATGGCTTACTGCTGATGTCAACTTAATTTGTAGGAATGACCACTGAGTGGTATATTATAGCACTTTTTAAAAAATACAACAATGCCTTAAATCCCATCATGGGTAAATTTTGTTTCTCCTCTTCTGCTTATTTTATAACCCAATTAAAATTAATGCTGAGTTTTGCATTAGAAACCTGACATGACAAAGATCATTCATAAATAATGTAAGAAATAAATATCTTGGTAGGAAGCTTGTTTTTAAAAGAATAAATAAATAAAGGGAAGAAAAATCATATCTAAAATATACCTTAAGAAGACCAAGCTATGGTATTGACTTCTATTTTTTAAATGTTATTTGAGAATTGAATATCCTTCATAGATTCTAGATTACCTTTTCCAACCATAGTATTTGTGCAAGGCAGAGATCTAGTGATGATGAATGATTTTAGTAACTTATTTTTATACATATAATATCAATATAAAACAGGCTCAAAATATGGCAGGTTGGAAACAAATGTACTAGATTTTAAAAGATTCTAATTAAAAGTGAACAGTGCATTTAAATCCAGGAAATTTTACTACAATGCCTCTTGAGTTAACTGATAATGAAAAACTTCCAGAACAGAGTAATACAGCAAAAAAATGATAAACCATAAATCACTAATAAAATATAACAAGCTCATCTTTATTCAATTTAAGATAAAGATGACTTATCGAGTGAGACCTTTAGGCAGAGGATTCTGTCTTGAGATAATGAAGATTTTCATACCTTAGAAGTTTTCCTGGGTTTCATATGAACTCAAATCAGTCTGAATTATTAATTTCCACCTAGATCTTCAACTTTATAATCAGCAAAGCTCCTAGATTTTTGGCTCAAAACATAATGAGTTGTTTCATGAGTTGTTGCTGTGTGTGGAGTATCTGTTTATATGTGTGTATAGGGATGTGTCGGGTATTTACCTAGTATTTATTTTGTAGAATGTAAATTTGTAAGTCACTTTATGCATTCTTCCTATGGGTTTAAAAATGAATCTCTTTTGGTTGCTAGATCAACTTGTAAATACCTCATTTAGTCTGCTACTATAGTAACTCATAAGAAGAGAAAGGTTGCTTTTCCATATTTTACCTCTGGTCTCGTGTCAGTGACTGCTGATTATAAGTACTATTAGTGAAACAGAAATCAGCATGGAGCACTCAAGTGACTTTTCAAATAAAGTTCTTGTTTCAGCATTTAGTTTCCCAAAAGGCTTTTAATCAAGGTTATGGGAAAGTCCATAAACTTTCTGCTGAATATTTAACAAGCTGGAGGTCACTGCAAACATGTCTTACCAAGGGCAAGCGAAATGAGATTGCAATCAGGAAAATAGAAGCCTCCATGATAAGAAAAGCTTTGTCTCCTAGATAAAATCTAACAAAAAGTCAAAGTGACTCACATTTTCTAGTTTTTTTAATAGGATTTAATTTTCCTAGTTTGAGCCATCATTTTCAAAAATGGTAAATAGAACTGAGTAATTCATTTGATTCGAATCACTAGCTTATCTTTAAGATGATTGGAATTAATTCTGCACAAAGGAGATACTGGCAGAATTTAACTAAGAAGACTTCACTGCAGTTTTACTGTTTAATATTAAAAGCATAATTCCTTTTGGTAAAAGAAGTTTTATCAAAATTGCAAATGCTGTGTGATAACTGTACATTTTCTAATTGACTTAGCCTATTTTTATTAATACTTAAACCAAAACTATATTTCTACCCTCACAGGAATCAAAAGTCAATGAAAGCAGATAGCAACAGAGATTTAAAAATACCTATTGTATTATCTTCCAACATGAAGTACCATCAACATTGTCTATTGAAAATGATAAGTAGTAAAAATAGAAATGTATTCTTTGGATTTTTAGGGACTCAAAGGAAATTTTGGGGGCTTTAGTGTGGTAAGGGCAAATTATGATCATGTGCATTATATGCAATTTTTACTGACATTAAATATGTAATTAAGTGTGATAAGGGCACATTATTTATCTGTCATTCAGTGTGGTAAGGGAAAATTATGATCATCTGCATCGTATGTAATGCTCTATCATTAGTTGATCTGCCATGGAAACAATAGAATTGTTGGGTAAAACGGAATGTGCAATTCTTATCACTAAATTTTGGAATCATTAAAAAACAAGAAAGAATAAGAAAACATCATTGTATCCACCCCCTCATATTTTTTAAGCTTGCCATTCTGCCATGATTATGTCAGATCTCTCTTTTTATTTTTAAAAATTAAAATATTAGAAATCCAGTTTCATCCCTCTGAATACTCCTCTGCTCCCAATCTCCTTCCTCTCACTCCAAAGTAAACCACAATTCTGAATTTGATTTTTATTATTCCCTATTATTACTTTTAATATTTCGATTACATCTAAAATGCATTATAAATGATGTCATCACGTACATTTCTTTCTGCTGCTTACTCTTTTTGCACAGCCTTACATTTGTGGGATTTATCTATATTGATATATGTAAGCCTAGTTCCTTTGCTCCTGCTGCTGTGTAGTGTTCTGTGTGAATGTTCCACAGTTTAGTTCCCTATTGATATTTCCAAGATATGCTGTTTACAATTCTTGACCATTACAAAAACTGCTGCAAAGAACATTCTTGTTTCTGGTTGTTCGTGTTTAAAGTTACCCTAAGGTATTTACCTATGTTTAGAATTGTCGGGTTGTAGCACATAAGCATCTTCAACTTTTCTGGAGTCTCTCAGCAGTACATAAGCATTCTTATTGCTTAATATATCATAGCCATTCAACACTTGGTATTTTACTTTTTAATTTTAATTTTTCAAATCTTATATGTGTACAATGGCACACCATTTTGGCTTTTATGTACATTTTATTTTTTACTAATAAGGTTGCATATTTTTTCAAAAATTTATTATTTATTATTTTTTTCTTTTGTTCATTACCTGTTTGTAAACATTGCCAACTTTTTTATTGGATTATCTTTTTCTTATTTATTTTCATATTCTTTTCATAGTCTTAATAAAATTTTTCAGATATGTGTATGACAGGTACCATCTTTTGATCTTCTACTCATCTCTATATATGCATCAAAAAAACGTTGGTAGATATTGGTAAGATGCCTAGGATAAAGGATAAACTAGTTTACAATCCCACTTTATGTGCATGAGTTTGCTCTTTCCCTATACTCTTGAAGACAGTGGATAAAATTAAAGTGTTTTAATTTTGCCAAAGTGATAGAGATAAAAAAAAAGTCTCATTGATGTCTGGATAGAATTTTCCATATTTATAAGTGAGACAGAACATCTTAGAATGTCTTAACATGTGTTCACCAGAATATTAATTACAGCTACTAAAAGTTCCCATTTTCATTATTACATTGCAAACTACTATAAGACTTTTACAAATTACTGCATTTTTTAAAAAAAGAATAAATTCTCAAAATTCTCAATTAAGTAAAATTGGATTCATCAGAAATTAATTTGCATTGTCAAGCACATATAGAAGAGAGAAGCACCTGAAATGTTAGCGTTTGCCATAGTTACTAGAATGCGTGTAGTTATGAGAAATACCTCATTTATTATTATTCTTTACAGAATGATATTTTTGTGCAGATCTATATAGATTTTATCCATATAAAAGCATGGTTAGCATTAAAATATTTTTTAAAAAACTATAATTGGATATTTATATGTAGAGTGACAGAATTTAAGCTGTGAATTGCCAACATTACATTAATATATGGTGTATTATATACTTCCTGAGAACTAGGGGAATCGATTGCTAATTGATTGCTAATTTTAAATAAGTTTAACCTATTTTAGTGGAATTTATTTTGCTACCATGATTTCCTTTGATTATAGCTATACTTATTGTAATAATTCAGGACCAATTTGTGAGATGTTATTAATAGATTTGCAACATAACTAGCGCCACTTTAGACAAGCCCAAGTACAAAATGGCACCACCCACCTCCTCCCCTCCCCTCCCCCCTTCCTTTTACAAGAAGCCTCCTGACTTAGAAACAACTTTCCGGCTTCTGCATTGGTGGTGCAGTTCTCCACCCAGTTACATCAACCTAATGGTCCCTTCCCCCCGCCCCCCCCCCCCCCCC
>NW_007727063.1:348764-362714 GCF_000696425.1 Galeopterus variegatus
CCGTACATTTCATGCCCAAAAGCTAATATAAACTCTTGCAAACCCATTGTTGGGGCTGTCCGCCATTTTCAGGGCAGCCATGGGCCCTGTGCCACTCTGAGCACAGCCCAGCAGATTTCTTTCTTTAATAAAGCTTGAGCGGTACCCAGCATCTCGGCTCACTTTCTTTCAGTTATTTGCAATACCAAATGGGTATTAACACAAATGATGTGTCATCCAATAATATGTCTGATGTCTTCATAGTTCAGCAGAGGACAGTCTTAAATAGTAGCTCTGTCATACAGACATAAACATACCAACACAATATGTAAACTAGAACTTGGTTTGACAATTTGTTTAAACACCATATTAAAATGGTAAACTTTCCCCTCTGTTAATTGCTTCATTAGGGTTCGAGAGGGAGAAGAATTATAAACCACTAAGTTTTTATGTTGCTATAACTATTTTATTCTATGAATAAATTCCGTTGGTGGATAAACCATCAGAATTATGTATATTAATGGAAGTATAGTGCAGATATGGCAAGTGGGTGACAATGGCAGAGAATGTTGTTTGGTTGAAATGATAGAGCTGTTGAATGTTTTCTTTCCCCTTAGCTCTGTATTAAACAAAATTTCAAACTCTGTGCTCCATCAAATTGCAAGAGATGCATTACATTGTAATCATGCTTTGTTAATAATTGGGTTAAAACGTAACAATGGCTAAACTCAAGTGAAGATTTGGTTCTTAAGTGTATTTGATTCACGTTTCTTTTAGTCAATTGCTTTACTCTACCTCATTTTGCTAGTGCTTATTCTATTTCTAATAGTGGGCCCTTAACATTTCTATTTATTGAAAAATCAATGCCAAGAAATTGCTTACTCAAGAGTTATGCTTTGAAGTGTGAAGTATTTATCTTTACTCAACACTTTAAAAGCCTATCTTTTAACATTTTAAAATAAACATGTATTTACACGTGGAACTGGTGACAGAAAAATTTAAACCTGAAATATGACTATATAGCTTTAATTACTTTCTAAGCAATTTATAAGAATGTGTTTCTATGGAAATAAAGGTTCCCCTCCTCTCTCTCCCCCTCCCCTCAGTGGCATCAGCATAATTTATTTTTAAAGAAACATCCTTTATGCATTTCAGCTTTTTTCCCCCTATCATTGTCATTGAGTAAATTGATAGGAAGGAACATAATTAAGGAAGGAAAATCACACTTAGGAATTACCAAGCGTGATTATCTCTTCTCCCCCCATTACTTGCTGGTAGGCATTCCTCCAGGTGTTTAGCTGGAGATAGAAAGAATCACTTTTCCTGGTGCATATAGGGAGTAGCTTTGCTTGGGGACCCGCTGTCAATGTTGACAATTAGCTGCACAGCAACAAAAGCTGTATTCTTGTGATACTTTTTAGGTGAAATTGGTACTTGAGTGCTGTCCTTCATACAGACCTGCCTCATGGTACCAAGTAAGAGGATGTTAATGCTACACCTGCATGAAAGGGAGAATAAGAAAGGGAGTTCAGAGAAGATAGCTTTCCAGGAGAGGCAGTAGATTCCTTCAAGATACAAAGGAAAATCTAAGATACAAAGAAAAATCTAATTTGTGATTGTCATTAACTTTTGCCTAATTGGCCTGAAGGACTTGATAGCCTGTAAACCCAGAAACTTAAGCATAATGTTTATTACTATAAAATATAGTGGAATTTAGTGGAATTTTATATATTTATGAAATATATAAGAATTTAGAAGCTCATATTTTGAATCAACAATGACAAAAGTTATAGGGGGAAATGAGAGAATCTGTGTAAGTGGTAAGAAAGGATACTGGTGTTCTGTTAAGGAAAAAAATCTTTGTCTTGGGGGTAAGAAAGTAGTATCTTCAAACTCGAAAAAGCAAGGTAGATCCATGTGGTATCAGTAAGGAAAAGGTTTAATTCAAGAAAAGCCCTTTACATTCCAATATTAGCTGATAAAATAAAGTCAGTAGATGACATTTAAAATATCTTGTTTTCTTTATTCCTGGTTGTTCTGTAACACTAATTTTTAAAGCTAATATAAAATACGAGAAGGAAATATATATATTTTTTTCCCTTTTTGTCTTTTTTACTGACCAGTAACGGGATCGCAACCCTCGGTGTCGTGCCCGCACCGCGCTCAGCCAGTGAGCGGGAACCGGTCTCCACATGGGATCTGAACCCTCGGTGGGAGCGCCGCCGCGCTCCCAAGCGGCGCACTCTCCAGTGCGCCACCGGGCTGGCCCAAGAAGGAAATATTTTAAAATACAAACATATTGAAAGAGATCATTGTCAGAGAAGGTTCGAGTAGGTCAATGCTATAAAGGCACATTAGACTTACCTTTCCCTTCAGGTTGAATACATTGGCAACAGTATTTGGTTGCACTTTTTAAGGAGCAGGTAAGAGTTAACAGGAAATGCAGATTGAACTGCTGCTTCAGAGAGGAATAATCAGATAAACTGAGGGTAAACAAACAAATGATGTTACTGCTGTTAAATTTTGAGAGAGAGAGAGAGATCTCCCTATTGCCAAAATAAAGGTCCTGTTTTACCTTCTACTTCCTAAGCTGAAGATTTTTCTTTAAACAGGATCATAGCTCTTTATAGCACACCTGGTGGCAGTAGTTCTCCTCCCTACTGGCTTTCTGAAAGGGAGACTTTGCATTGACCCTACAGGCACCTGTCATAATGACAGCAGGACTGGTGACTTTAACATATGATGTAGTCACACAGTTGTTTGTCTCAGAACCTACTGAGGTGCTACATGGGGCTTTAATTGTTGACAATTTCATTTCTAAAAGTAAAAGTTTGATGTTTAAAATAAAATAGTATACATACACCCACTGTAGAGTGTGGTCTCTTAAATGTCTCATTTAATAAGAAGTTTGCTGATTTTGATCTATGAGGTAGTATAAACAAAAATGAAGAGGCAACACTAATTAGGCTAAAAGGCCTTAAAAGGTAAAAAAATAAAAGTTTCATAGGGGCACATTTTTTGTTAGCATCTTCATTTCCTGTGTTCATTATGTTATATCTAGCCAAATCTACAAATTACCATACTTATTTTACCTTAAAAGGTAAAAAAAAAAAAAAAAAAAAGTTTCATAGGGGCATATTTTTGTTAGCATCTTCATTCCCTGTATTCATTATATTATACCTAGGCAAATCTACAAATTACCATACTTATTTTCCTCTCTCATATATGCTCACTTTTTTTCATTTATCTCCCACATAGTTTTTATTGAATAATAACAACTACCATCTTTTTGTCAGTTACATAAATTCTATATTTCTCAAGTCCCTATAAAACCAGTAGGTGAAACCTTATTTGGTGTTTCGCTCTGCTCCATTTTGGAGGGAGGTACTGCTTGAATTCTCTGGTCTGCTCCCAGTTTCCACACTGTAGAGCTACGGCTGGGTCTCTGGTGCTCACAGACCCCTCAAGCCCATTCACAAACCCTTCACAGGCAGGTCTGTGAGCTAGGTAACTGGCAGAAAGGTCCTTGGAGCCTTGGCTGAAGTAGGAATAGTCTTTATTCAGCACACACAACACTAAGAGTTAGATAGTACAAAGGAGAAACTCAGAAACTCAACTGCCACTGGCAAAGTACAAAGGAAAACTGAAACTGAGCAGCTGCCAGTAGAGGAAACATGCTCCACTGTTAGATGGGAGCTCTCTGCCACCAGCCTGCTTCACAAACTCAAGAACACACAAAAGTATTAACTAAAAAGATACATTGGTGCACATGCGCACTAACTCCACCCACACACGACTTGTTTACAAAGAAATGAGAATGTGCTCCTCCACCCCCAACCAGACCTGAGTCAAGGGAGCCTGACTAAATTATCCTATTCCCCGCCCCCCACCACACGATATGTATGTATCCTATTCCTTTTTAAAATAATATAAACTCCATCTTGGAGTTTACCTCTTATTACCATGACAGAATTTCACAGTCTTGCATCTCTAGTACCTCGATTAGTTAGAGGTAAAAAAAATAAATTACTATTAATTATTGCCTATTAACATAAGTTTTCTTATGGTTTAAGGAATTGTCTGTGTATGTGTAAATTTTTTTTACAAAGACAAAGAAGTTTTAAAACAAAATTCTCTTTAAGACAGGTAGCTAGAGGCTACATACATGTAAATGTTAGGGGGTTCTCTGACCAGGATAGCTGTGTTTCTCCTGAGTAACTGGTTTATCATCTCTTTTTGACTGTGTAAGTAATATACCTGACTAGTTTCTTTCTTTGTGTTGTGTTCTGTAAAGTACAGAGCCAAAGCTGTGGCCCATATAAAGCAAGGAGATAGCATTTCATTGTTACATTGCTATCACTACTAGATTTATTTAAATGTACTTTTATTTTTCTTTTCTCCTTTTAACTTTTCAATGGATTTCATCTTGTTTTATGTTAGGTTTCTTTCTGACCTATTTCATTTTGATTAATGGTGAAGATTCTTCATTTTGGCAGGTATTAGGTGTAAAAACTGACAGATCAATAGTGTTCACACCCAGAAAATTAAGAGCCAATGACATTTGACTGATGGAATCTTTAAGTAATGATAATATGTGCATGCCATAATTAAAAACATCTCTCAGATGTCCCTGGGGAGATTGTTCACGTTGTGGCAATCCACCAATTAGCCACCAACAAGACATAATTTCTTTGTTGATAATCAGTTGGATCTGAGTTTTTCCCCCTAATCTAGCAAGAACAGCACAACAACTCCTGCCATTTAAAAGCATCTTTAATTCCTCAAAGCCTCACCTGGGTAAAGGAATATATCACTGAGTAATATGGAAACTCAGTTCTGATCTCTGTTATTCTGGAAAGTTAGTCTAGGAGCGAAAGGAGAGCAGTAGGAGAGAATGAGGACAGTGAATAAAAGTATTTTAGGGTTGTGAACTTCTAGAACAACAGATACAATAACCCTATTCAAATACAAACCTAATAATTTTTAAAACCATGCTAATGATGCATTATTTTGCTTATTCAATATTTATCAATAGTGCATATTCATACATTAACATGTATTCGTTGTTCAACTAAGATATGACTTGCATTGTTCTAGCAACTGGCCAATCAAAGCAAAAGCCATCATACACTTCCTACAGTTTATAGTCTATCTCCTTTAGTCCAATAACTGAGAATTGTGACATGTTTTCCTTATGTTTATATGTAGGTTCATATTTACATTTCTGTTTCAAACATAGTCATATTTTAAAAATTTGTGTGACTATGCCTACTTGTAGAGTTTTCTATCATTTATAACAGAGATGATTACCTCTCAATAAAAAATAGTATATCTCTATCTTATAAGTAAGTATGAATTGCGCTTGTCTTACAGGGATAGACACTCAGGAATTATGTTCTCAAAATGACAAGCGTCTGGATTACAAAGTTAGGCAAAATTTTACCTATGACTTAACAAATGGTCATTATTTTCAAATAGCTAATAATCAGTACTGTAAACAAGGAAACGAGGATAAGAAATGCTTGTATCTATGTATATTCAAATGTAGTAATTGGCAGTCTTATAGTATTTTTAAATAACTTTTTTATTCTACAGAAGTTTTGGATTTACAGAATTATTGCGAAGATAAAACAGAGAGATCCCACATACCCATGCTGAGTTTTGACAGATTCTTTGCTTGACCAGACATTACTTAGGCTTCTGAACATTCTCCCAGGTCCATCTGTGCACTTCCTTGTAAAATCTGCTTTTAGCAAGAACCTTTCCTTATAGCTCAGTTTAGCAAGAAACCCCCTACCCTCAATATCTGATTGCATTCCTCATCCTTCACCATCTCCCAGGTGATGTTTAATCACACCCGCCTGCCTTCAGCAAGAAGCCTGTTAGGTCAGTTTAGCCAGAATCCTCCTTAACCCTGATGTTTTCTCTTAATAATTTTCCATCTTCTGACCCCCACCTTGCTCATTGGCTATAAATTCCCACTTGCCCATGGTATTTGAAGTTGAGCCCTATCTTCCCCACTGCAGTCCCATTGCAGTGGTCCCTATACCTATCGCAGCAGTCCTGAATAAAATCTTCCTTACTGTAGTCTCACAAGTGTCATTGAATGACTTTTTCTTTAAGTTTCCCCTATTATTAACATCTGACGTATGTATGGCACATTTGTTATAATTAATGAATCAATATTGATACATTAAAGTCCATACTTCATTCAGATGTCCTCAGTTTTTATTTAATATTTAGTGTCCTTTTTCTGATCCAAGATTCAATCGGTGATACAGAGACCATGTTACATTTAGTCATGTCTCCTCAGGTTCCTCTTGGCTGTCATAGTTTCTCAGACTTTCCTTGTTTTTGATGACCTTTTGAGGATTATTGCTCAGGAATTCAGGAATTTTGTAGAATGTCCTTCAATTAGAATTTGTCTGATGTTTTTCTTATGACTAGTCTAGGTTTTTGGGATTTGGGGAGGAAGACTACAGAGGTAAAGTGCCATTGTGTTCAAATCATATCAAGGGTGCACACTATTCACATGGTTTACCACTGGTGATGTGTGGTTAGTTTGATCACCTGGCTGATGTAGTGTTTGCAAAGTTACTGTGAGGTCACTCCTTTTTTTCCCCTTTCCACACTCTGCACAGCCTGCACTTCGGAACTAGGGAGTTATGCTCTACCTCCTTGAGGGCAGAGAGAGTATCCAAATAAACTATTTGGAATTCTTCTATATGGGAGATTTGTCTTTTCTCCCCCATTTATTTATTTATTCAATCCCTTATTCATTATCAGTCTGGACTCATGTGTATTTATTTTATACTTTACGTTATACACCAGTACTACTTTATTTATTTTGGTGCTCATCATTTGCTATTAGGAGCTCTTTCAGACTGGCTCTTGTGTCTTTTTGATATACCTCCACCACTGTGGCTATTTGAGCATTTCCTTAATTTGTAGTACTTCAAGATGCTTCAGGTATCTTTATTTTTTAACTGTTTTTCTCTTTGAATCTCATTTTAGGAAGTTCCTATTGACAAATCTTCAGGGTCCCTGATTCTTCTCTCAGCCCTGTCGAGGTTCCTGATAAACCCATCAAAGGCATTCTTCATTTCTTTTATAGTGTTTTTGATTTCTAGCACTTTGTTTTGATTTCTCTTTTAGAGTTTGCCTCTCTCTGTTTACATTAGCCACCTGTTATTGCATATTGTCTACTTTTATTCCATTAGGATCTTTAACATGTTAATCATAGTTATTTTAAATTCTCTGATTAATAATAATTCCAACATCTGCATCATATCTGAGTCTGGTTCTGATAATATCTTTGTCTCTGCAAATTATATTTTTTCTTGCCTTTTGGCATACTTTGTCACTTTTTGTTGAAAGCTAGACAAATTGTCTTGGGTAATAAGAACCAAGGTAAATAGGCCTTTAGTATAAGGTTTTATGTTAATCTGGCTAGGAGTTGGGCCTTGCTTAATGTTTACTTTATCTGTAGGTGCCAGAGGCTTCAGATTCTTCTGATGCCCTTGTTTTTACTTCCCTTCTTAACTTAGGGCTTCCCTAAGTACTCTTCTCAGAGAGTCTCTGTGTCTTTTAACTCTTCTAGCTGAAAGCCACTGCTGTTTTACTGGAACACTGTTGGTGGTGGTAAGGAATGGCAGGGGAAGCATTCTGTAACCTTATATTTAAATGTTAGTCTTTAAGTGGGTCCTCCTCTCAGGACTGTGACCTTTTCAAGTCCTATATAGTTCCATCCCAATTACCCGCCCCACCCCCAACTTAGGTGAGACAGGAAGGCTAGAAGGGACTGGAGAGGAAGAAATTTTCCTCTCCCAGCAACAAAGGCTCTGGTAAATTTCTTTCCCCTAGAGAGCAGGCCTTTGTTATGGAGAAAAATCTGGGTGTATTTTACAATGATAATTCTTCCCCTTCCCCTGCCAAAGTGTTAAGGGAATCTTTCTCAGATCTTCACTGTGAGAATCTGGTGGGCTTCCTAGAGGTAAAGCTCATGACACTCTGGGTGTCTCTTTAAAAGTGAGAGTGCCCAGGAGTTGCTCACTCTCATGATAGTTCACACTAAGCCTCCAGAAATTCATCAAAATTACCATGTAAGTGTTTTTACCAGTTTGTATCTCCTCTGGCTTCTGTTCCAGGTAAGCAGGTGTTAGTGGCAGTGACTGGTTTTGCCTGTCTCTCTGGATTTCAGCCTGACAGTTGCCCTGCAATCTCAGTTTTCTGGTGGTTCCAAGAATGTCACTGATTTTCAGTTCGTTAAAATTTTTCATGTCATAAAGATGGGAGTGACGAGTCCCAGGCTCTTTACATATCATAGCAAAAACTAGAAGTTATAACTTTATAATTAGTTCAATGAGAATACAATTTTATCAAATTTTGCATTCAGTCACTTTCAAATTGTCAGTTTTCACTGTCCCACTTTTCTTCCTGGATGACTTTAAAGAAATGTAATACTTGAGAATAACTTTATTTTATTGTATTTTATTATTTTACTTGTGAGAAGATTATGTATTCTTCCAGATATATAACTTTCTATTTTTAAATTTTTTGATTTTTTATTTTTATTGATTATACACATCCATGGGGCACAGAGCTGACCATCAATAACACACACAAACCACCTGCCTGCTAAATTTAGAACAACAATATTTTATCTTCTATAAAAACTCCAAAGAGTGAATTTTTTAACACAAATTTTTAATTAACATCACTATGAATTCAATATAGTTATTTTTCTTAGTGAATGTATCATTATTTTTTTGTTTGGAGCAGACATGAGATAACAAAGCTTAAAACAGAATTAGGGTTATTGACCAGAAAACTCTACCTAATTTTCAGTTAGATCAGTCCTTGGTCTACAAACAGTTTTGCCAGCCAACACCTTTTTCATTAGTTCTTTATTATTTAGAGATGCTGTGGTTAAGAGATGTATAGTAATATAAATTGTCAATTATGGATAATCAGATTTGGTTTGAACATTCTTTTTAACCCATGGTTTGATTCATTGTTCTTGAAACCTAGTTTTATTTTTCCTGATTCAGTTCCAATGTCCCCATGTTAATTTGCTACCGTTTCACAAAGAAATTCCCAAAGATTATGGTGAATAATCTTTAATTATTTCCTATAGCATAAACAACCCAGAATTTATTAAGAAAAGTTTGGCAACCTTTAGATCTATATATATTTATTATTCTCTCAAGAACTCAACAGATTCTAATGGTACCTCTCTTTGAGAAGAATCAAACATTATTATGCAATGCACATGTATTTCTGAGAAAGGACTTATTGCAGGACATAAAGTGGGCCTAGTAGGCTTACTCATAGCTTCTCAACTCATAGTCTTTATATATGTCATGATAGAATGGATCAGGCAGTTCATTGCGGAAAATTTGGAAAATATGGCAAACTAAATGTTTTAGTACAACTACTGGTAATTAATAATGATATCAATGCCTTCTATCATGTGCTTACTGTGTTCAAGGCACTAACATTTTATTCACAAAAACAGGACAGAATTTAAAATCTCAGATTTATAGGTTATTAAACTGAGGCTTAAATAGGTTAAACAGGTTGCCCAAGTTACACCACTAGGACACGATGGAGCCAGTGGTAAATCTGCTCTAATGTCTGTCTTTAACTGCTATGTGACCCTGTTGTAAATGTGTTTGTTTACAGATTTACCACATTGATACATACATACCAATTATGAATGGAAAAAGAAGAAATAAAGCTAAAACATCAGAAACTGCTTCAGAATCTTTTTTAAAATTTTTTTTATAATGTTACAGCTTTCCAAAACAATCAGCTGCTCTTAACCAACAAGAGTCACATTGCTGTGCCACCTTAAGTCCCAGAATGCAGTTCTTATCCAAAAATAACATAAACAATCACAGTGGAATTTTTATTCTCAGCCAAATCCATTGGTCTTCAAATGGAAAAATTCATTCCCAGAACACAATTATTTTCTACTGTCAGCATTTACCTTTGAATACAGTGTATAATTTATCTGTTTCGGTATGAACTGTCAGTTCTAATCAGTAATGCTAGATTGGAGAGAAAAGAAGGTTTTCTTCACAAGTGTGGGGATTTGGATTGAAATGTAGTACTCTTCAAAACTTTCCTGTAATAGTTTAGGGTTTTTTTTTTTTTTTTTTTTTTTTTTTTTTTTCTCTCAAGCAGAAGGTATTGAGTGAAAGGTTCTATAACTCACTCATCTTTACCCGTCCACAGCTTACTGAGACAAGAGCTTGATGCACCTCATCAGATAAGAGTGCTCTACTCTTGGAGTAACATTACTGCTTTCAGGAGCACTTAATTTCCTTGAAGAGGTGGTTAAATTCAAATGGGTGAACATACGTGTGCCTATTATTTTATCCTTTTTAAATAACTTCCAAAAGATTGTGTACATTTATTTCATGACACTGATGTACTTTTACATCATTAACAAAGAACCTAATGTATTCTTCTCAGGTGAATGAAATTACTCGTTCCTTAATAAAAGTACAAGTGCATCAGTTGATTTCTGAATATTAAGTATATTTTATACAAAAAAGAAATAATAGTATACTTACTCTCTATAAGTATGAAATGAAAGTTTTTGAAATATTCTAAAACATGTCAGGATTCATTTGCATTAAGATAAGCAAGAAGATACAGTGTACACAGCTTGAAAATATTTCCAACAGAAAATATTTTAGTGACTTTAAAGCTGAATTGTATGGAATTTAAGAAAATAAAAGAATTTGTTATGTTTATAACTACAATGAGAAATATGTTTGACCTTCTTATATACTTCACTGCATAGCAATTATGCAAACTGTAATTTGGGGACACAATTTAGGCTGAGTGTGTGTTTTAACAACTAGGTAAACTGGCACAAATTCCATATACCACAATTAAAATATTAACATTTTACAATTCATTTAAGTTAATAGAAAAATTATTTTATTTCCCAAGCTGTATATTATTAGGGAATACTAAATATCCAGAGTTATTTTTTACTCTGTATAATTGGAAAACTTGCTTTGATATGTTTTTATGAGACAGTGAACATTGCTTTGTTTTTATTTCTCTTTATACTATACTGAATGTATGTATAATGAAACTTCCCAAGTGACTTGAATTCAAAATATTTCCAATGTTTTTTAACCACTTACAAGTTGCAGGTGTGTGTGTTTTCTTTTTCATAAGTCAACTTATCTGTATTTAGTGTACAAAACTCCTTATATTAGATTAAAAAGAGAAGAAAATAAATGAACATATTTAAAAAGATCTGAACTTAATTGAGAATAAAAACTAGGAAGCAATTCTCTGTTTTTTTAATTTAAATGCATTACGTATTTCTTTGAGAACATTAAACCCAGTGCTTCTATGTGTTCTAGTAACTGAATATGTGTTAAATATGAATAAAAGTTGTACATAATTTATTGTATTTTCACGATCCAAGCCACTTTAGTAGCATCTTTTTCATTTATTTATTTATTTAGTTGGTTGGTTGGTTAGTTAGTTAGTTAGTTAGTTAGTTAGTTAGTTAGTTAGTTAAACATTATCTCATAATTATAGCTTTGATATACTGGACAATTACTTCATGGCATATAAATGCATCTCACTGGTTTTGGTAATGACAGAGATAGCTGGCTGACAGAGTTGTTTTTTTAAAGCTACTGTAGTCCTTTCCTGAATGATGGTATAGTGTGCATTATGCACTGAATAAATGCCACCTGTAGATAAATTAGCAGTTTGTTTAAAGAAAAGTAACAATAAATAAAAATCCTAGTAGAATTTAACAAATAGTGTTGAACTGTAAAAAGCAAGTAAATATTAGTTTTTACATCTTATATATGTAGATATTTCCAAAGTATCAGTCATTTTTTTATTTGTATTTTTTTCTAATACACTGCTAATGACTTACCAAGCATACAGCTGCCAAATTAGTAAAACTCTTTTAGGTTTTTATAAATTCAGTCAGTATTAGAGCAAAAGATATGTGCACTACCATGGTCACAGTTGGCATGACTCTCAAATGTGTCAGTAGTTGAATTATGGCTCCTCTGTATTAGCCTTCAAATAGATCTTTTTATTACTTATGATATTGAAATAGAATGTTTTCTAAATTTCTTCCAAAAAAGACACTTAGTGACTACGTATTTTAAAAGGATATTTCAGTGTTCAGGGAGTTGTAATCTACACATGTAATTTTGGTTAAACTGTATTCCTGCTCCTTGCTCACTCTAAATTTAAAGGCAAAAATGACTGGGTAAAGACTGTGAAACCATTATAGGCTATGAATATTGCAGAGGCTTAGCTAGTGGCCTAATGTGTTTAATTAATATTGGACAACTGCCAAATCATTGTGGCTTATAGCCATGTCACACACTTTTGCTTTTTTCTTTTCTTCCATTCTTTTTTGTCACTTTCCTCTCTTTTGCAAAAAGCCTGTTCTTATTTCATATACTAGAGGTCAAGTCTTGAATAGCCCACTACTAACAGACTGGTTTACTGCATTTTTTGTTACAGGCCTTTTGACGTAGCTGGATAAATTTTTTATGCTTTCAATTTGATGTTGAAAAATATTCAACTCACTTTGCGCTGAGATACGTTGGCATATACCTGAATCACTGGGCTTTCAATGTGATTCCATTGCCCTAAGCCAAGTTTCTTTCCTATCTACTAGTTATTCTAATTTTTTTTCCTTATTCAGTTTTAACAACCTTGATGTTACTGGTAGTTTCTACTAGTTTAAGAATATGGAATAATTACTGTTAAGGTTTGTTGCCTGTTGAGACAAAACTGTCAAAATAGAGCAAATCCTTTATTATCTATAACAGCAGATAATCATAAAGTGTAAATGGCCAGGTAGTCACAAAAGCATGTCTGCATTTCAAATGTATTATGTGATTTTTTTTTCCTGGAGGCAACAGCATAGATGATTTCTTGATTTTTATTTCCTGTATAATATTTTAGTTAGAGTTTTACTATGATATTTAAATGATAGGTAGTTCATATTTGAGGCTTTGACAACAAATTTCACATGTCTCCTATCCTTTGATAAATATGAATTACTCATCTGGAGAAAGTGTTAGTAGAATAGAGCAACTTCTGGAAATTGCAAAGTACGTTATTTTCACCTTCCTGCTTGCCCTTTCAGAACAAAATAGAAAACATTTTGTTGTTGGAAAAGGAAATAATTCTTGTGGCATACAACTTGCATTTAAGTAATAGAATATTTACCAAATATGTCATCTATTGATTTTTTTAATACCAATTTGTAAAATAATGTAGATGTTGCTATGTTTGTAGTAGTCAATAAGATCAAAGGCTTCCTTAGATAATCAGGCCAATAAACCTTGGAATAAGGGGAGAAAATATTTCTTAACCTTGAATAACACAGGATTAGTCCCCATGAGATTTTTCATAAATTATTCATGTTATCCATCTAGAATGGCATCAAATTACCTTGTGCTGTCTGCATGAGGGACTTGAACGGAAGTGATAGCTATGCAAATTTCATTTTTAGTGCAATGTGGCATATTTAGAATAGTGAGAAAATGGCACCAGAGGACAAAATTTTATGATCTATTTAGCAGGGGGTTCATAGCTTACCACTTGCTTTCCCAATGCCGTTTCTCTACATTCACTTACTGTCATAATTCATTTAATAATTTGTTTACTGGGGGTAAAATTGACAGACAAATGCCAGTTCATGGGCATAGGTTCCTGGGGCAACAAGCCAGAGTCTAATCAGTACAAACATACAACTTTCTACAAAACCAGATAAACTTAGTAGGGGATCTGCTATTGCACTGTGAATATTCACTGACATACCCAGAGTAAATCCCATTTTTAGAGGAAAGCTCATATTGAAAAGGCACCCAATACAGTAGCAAGAGGGACAAAACACACACACACACACACACACACACACACACACACACACTATATATATATATATATATATGTATA
>NW_007727063.1:363714-487693 GCF_000696425.1 Galeopterus variegatus
TATATATATATGTATATGTGTATATATATATATATATATATATATATATATATATATATATATTTAAGAACAGTAAATAAGTTTAGAATTTCATTTGTTAAAATTTCTCTGATGGCTGGCTGGTATGGTGATCCAAACCCTTGACCTTGTTACAACATGCTCTAGTTACTGAAGGTGGAAATTTAGAACATGGAATTAAGAATTGTCTTCTAATTTGTAGTATTGAATGTTGTAATTTTCCCTCTAACCACTGCATCTTACAAATTGTGGTATGCTTTGTTTTTATTTTCACTCAAGTCGAAATATTTCTAATTTCCCTTGTGACTTCCTTTTTGGCATATGTATTATTTAGAAATGTTTTGTTAATTTTCTCTTTTCAGTTCTATTAGTTTTTGCTTCATGTATTTCAAATCTATGTTGTAAGGTGTATATACCTGCAGGATTATTATCTTTTGGTGAATTGATCCTTTTATCATTACATAATTTCCATCTTCATCCTTGGTTATATTCCTTGTTTTGAAGTCTACTTTTTCTGAAATTAATGTAATCATTCCCACTTTTTTCCATTATGGTTTGCATGATATATCTTTTTTCATCTTTTAACCTACCTATTTCTTTATAGTTAAAGTAGCTTTCGTGTTGACAGATATAGTTGAGATTTTGTTTGTTTGTTTTTGTCTTTTTATTTCAACCTTACAAGCCCTTAATATATGCTGCAACTATTTATTGTAATGTATTTATTGGTGTGATTGGATTTAATTCTACCATTTTATTATTTTCTTTCCATTTGTCTTTTCTCTTTTCTGTTCTTCTCTTCCCACTTTCTTGTTTCTTTTGGATTCTTTGAATTTGTCTTTATATTTCACTTTAATTTATCTATTGAATTTTGGCTATGTTCCTTGTATTATTTTTCACTGCTTGCTGTAAGCCTTATAATATACATACCTAACCTTCCACAGTCTACTCAGTTATATTTTACTACCACAGTAAAAATGTAGAAACTTTAAAACCATATAGGTTGCTTTTACCCTTCTCCACCAAATTTTCTATTACAGTTGTTATATAGGTTGTTTCTACACACTGATTTTACAATCATATATATTTTGAAGAACTTAAGAAGGGAAAATTGAGATTTAGATTACCCATATATTCACTGTTTTTCTTATTTTTTCTTCATTCCTGAAAATCCTTTCTATTGACCTTCAGACAAACCTTTAATTAATTACTATAATGGAATAGAATATTTAAAATTAAGAAAAAGATTTAATAAATTTGGGTTTATGTTATATGCATTTAGCCTGAGGTCTCCCAGCAGTGACTTCTTCGAGTTTCCCTTCATCTGAGAATGGCTTTGTTTATCCTTCACGGTGAAGGAAATTTTTCAATGGGTAAAAAAATTTGGATTAGCAGTTAGTGCTTTTTTTTTTTAATCACCTTAAAATACTGTCCAACAATCTTCTCGTCTCCATGGGTTTTAATGAGAAATCAAAGATAATTCCAGTCATTATTCCCCTAATTGTAATGGGTTGTTTTTCTCTAGCTGCTTTCATTGTTTGTTTGTTTGTTTGTCTATTGTTTTTAGCAGTTTGATTATGATGTGTCTGGGCATTGTTTTCATTGAGTTTATTATGGTTGGGGATTGCTGAGCTTCATTAATCTGTGATTTTATGTCTTTCATCAAATGTGGGTGTTTTGGGCCCTTATTTCTTCAAATATTTTTTCTACACCAATCATTTTCTCTTCTCCCTTTGAGACTTCAATAACATATTTTTTAAATTTTAAGATTATCCTACTGTTCCCTGAGGTTCTCTTCATTCTTTAATCTTTATTTTTCTCTATCTGTTCTTCAGACTGAATATTTTCTATTGCTCTGTTTCAAAGTTCATTGACTCTTTCCTGTCATCACCATTCTGTTATTGATCACACTAAGTGAATTATTTATTTTAGATACTACATTTTCAGTTCTAAAATTTTCATTTGATTACTTTATTATAGTTTGGTTTCTAAGAAAGAAATAGAACTCTTATTTTTTCATTTATTTCATGGAGCTTGTATACATTTGTAATAGCTGTTTTAAAATTTTTGTCTGATAATTCTAATATCTGGGTAAACTCAGGATTGACATTTTTTATTTTTTTTCCTGAGATTTGGTCATATTTTCCTGAGTATTATGTCAAATGTTATGTAGTGTAGACTCTAGAACCTATTTTGTCTGGATAATATTGATTTTTTATTTCTTTAACTGGCTACTGTTTTAATCTCAGTTCAATTTTGAAAGGCTTTCTTATGATGTTTGGATTAATCCAGTGCATGTGTGTCTCAGGGGTTAATCTAAGGTTTAAGTTGTAGTTTATATCACAGTTCAGTTCTCAAAACTCCTTGCTATTCTGCTTTGGGTCTGTCTTCAGCTTATGCAGCTCTAAGGTGAGCCTGGGATTTGTGTGGGTTCACACACAAAATTAGGGAGTCCCTTTATTTAACATTTCTACTTCTAGGATTTTCCCCATATTCTCTGACTCTTTTCTGGTTCCTCTGGCCAGAAAAATACAGTTTCAGTTAGAGTTTTAGCTTCCAGCTCCACACCTCTGCCCAGCTCCACAACTGGAGTCCACCCTATGGGCAATTCCATAAGACAAAAAGAGAAAAATTTGTGGGGAATCTCACCTCTGAATGGGTTGCTTCTCTATATTTTGAATCCACTCCACACTCTGCCCTGTTTTTGTTTATATTCCAGTCTTCAGGTAGTTGCTTTTTTAAAATATTTTCCAGTATTATAGTTATAATCAGTGATAGATACAGGCTATACTGGACTTACTACGTTTCAGACAGAACTGGAACCCTCTGCAGAGGAAGTGTATCTCAGCTGGTGCCTATGTCTATGAGTACAGAGGAGAGTTCCTTTGGCTTGAGACCCAGACCTTTGAGAAGCAGAGGCTGGTCAACTGGTACTTGTGTCTATGAGTGAAATGTGATCTGATTGGTTCTGTAAGTGTAGGAAAAACTGTGAGCTGATTTCAGCAGTGGCTCCTGGGACAAACTTTTGCTACCTGACTGAAGAAAAGAGGCTGGGATGACTCTTATAGGATGATTTTGAGGAGAGAAGTGGCATGATCAAATGTGTCTTTTAAGATGATCACTTTGGTTGCTATTTGGGAAACTGAATGAATGGAACTGGAAGCAAAAGATAGGAGACCATTTAGAAATCAACTGAAATCATTTAGGTGAGCTATGGTTTATACCACGATAGTAGCACTAGATGTGGGGGATAGTTATCAGATTATGAATGTATTTTGAAGATACAGCCAACATTGGATGTGTGCTTTAAGAATAATACAGTAATCAAGGATAACTGCAGTTTTTTGACCTGAGAAAATAGAAATTTGCATTTTTTAAATTGAGATGGCAAAAGCTGTGGGAGAAGAAAGTTTGAAGTGAAAAGTAAAAGGAATTTGGGGGGACATATTGGATTGGGATGCCTGTTTCATATGCAAATAGAGATGCTCTGTAGGCACTTAGATATACAAGCCCAGATTTCAGAAGAGATGTGTTGGCTTGGAGTTAAGAGTATATAGATGGGACTTAAATCTATAAGAGTGGATGAGATCACTTAGGGAATGAATATACATGGAGGAGAGGAAAGGTCTGACAAGGACTGATTCCTAATACATTCCAAACTTTAGAGGTGGAGGTGGTGAGAAGAAATCAGCAAAGTAGACTGAGAAAAATCAATATGATGTAAGAGAAAACCTAAGAATCAGTGGCAGACTAGAAGTCACATGAAGAAATACTTCAAGATAAGGGAAAGCATGGTCAACAATGTCAAATGTAAAGTCAAGAAAATGAGATATGTCAAGTAAAATTAGATCTGAGAAATCACTATTTTATTTTAGGACCATGGAGGTTATTTCTGACTTCGATGAGAGAATTATCAGAGTAGTATTGGGAGTGAAAGTTTGGATTGAGTATGTTCGAGACAGAATAATAGAAGAGAAACTGGGTGCAAGTTTGAAGAGTTTGCTGAAAGGGAAGCTGAAAAATTGCATGGGTTCAGGGAGTGATTTTTGAAAGAACAAATATAGAATGTTTGTAATTTGATAAAAAATTTTACTAATATGTTGCTTCTTTCAGCTTTTGCGTTTTTTATTTACTATTGAGCTAATCAACAGTCAACACCTATTAACCTCAAAATATAATGGAATTGACCAGAATGTTCTGCTCCTAATCAATAGAGTATAAGTAGCATTTATAGAGCTAGGAAGGACATTATGTAGTTCTAGACTTCAGGCATTACTGCAAGCAATTTGAAGCATTATTGTCCTGTCTTAAAAGGACGATACAAGGTAGAGAAAGAGTAAAACTGGAATTGACTAAGAAATAAATGTATTTTCATCAATTTCATGAATATTTTAATAACAATTAGGCCTGCATTATTTTTGGATTACACATTTAGGACTGATATATATTTCAAAATAAGAAAAAGTTCGCATCAAACTATATTCTTATCTATATGACAATAAACAAAAAATAATGAATAATATAGAGGCTCAATTTTAACAATGTTATACCTATATCAATGCTTACATGTTGTTATATAAAATTATACTCTTTTAGGAAACTAGTAAGTACAATTTATTTACATTCATGAAGTTGAAAATATGATGAAATAGTGAAAACAGAATATTGCTAATCTTTAATATACCTTTTATAAATAATATTTTACCTAATAAACAGTTGAAAATTAGAGAAAATAATTTTTTTAAATGGACTATGGAGGTGATCTAGTCCAAGTTTCTGCATTTATAAATGTAGACATTTAGATGTAGTGTCTGTAATGACTTGCCAAGGTAACCCAGCTATTTTGGCAATGTTTGGTAGTCTGTGATTTCCAGTACGCTTGCACTTGACTATCTTTACTATTCAGTATCACTAAAAACATTTAAACATATTAGGAAAACGTGGCATCCTCTTCTTTCCTCTTTCCTCCCCTTTGCTACCTGCCTTTCTCTTCTTCTTCTTTCTCTTCCTTTCTCCCTGTTATCTTTTAGCTTTTTTCTTATTTCTCTCTTTTAAGAAAGGAAGATAAATGTTAATGAAGTGGAAGAAGTTTAAAAAAGGAGAATTATTCTAGTATTTTCCCCTACACATACATACACATACATACACACACACACACACACACACACTTGCATACCTAAAGCCATTTGGAAGACATAATCCTGAAAGCTCCAAGGGTCTAAATTCTTTTTTGTTTTAAAAATAACCTCTAATATTTCAGAGAATAAAATAGCCCATATATCCTAGGACAGAAAGAAATAACAGTAACCCTACAGATTTATTTCATGAATTTAAAACCAATCATGTTCTGAGGTTTTGCTTTTCTGTGAGCTATTGACCAATATACCCAAAAGTTAGTGGCTTACACTTGCAGACAGGCAAGGTTTTGAATTCCACTTCTCATAGTTACCAGTTTTTTAAAAATTGCAAATGATTTAACATCTCTGTTCCTCAGTTCGCTAATCTAGAAACTAGGGACCATAATGACACCTATTTTATAAAGCTGTTTCTAGCTTTGAATGGTACTCCTGGCATAGTATAAGTTCTCATAAGTGTTAATTATTTTATTATTATTGATATTATTACTCTTAATAACACTCTTCCAGTAGAAAAGACCTGTCTAAAAACTCATGAACATGTTAATATTCATTGTTTCAGAAATTAGCCAAAAGTAGGAACTGTGAAGTATTATGGTGCTGGTCAACTTAAAATTCAATTAGTGACATCATCAATAAATGGAGACATGATCCATAATCTAAAGTAGTATTACTTTTGCTTTAAGACTATTGGTATGTGTTCATATTCCATCCTATGAAATCCAGTTCTTCTAATAATTGTTATCAAATTGAGTTTGCTATTAGTGTTTAACTGTACTATGGAAACGGATTTGAGACTAAAAGTGATATGAAAAACTTTATTTATCAACCTCAAATGAGCATTTACTGATGCCGCTGTAATTTCTCACACAAGTGTAGAAATGATACAGCAGCGTCTCTTGCAGGTGCCACATTCAGCATCATAATAAAACTCTTGCAGAACATGTGTGTGCATCATAAAGGAAATGGCAATGATTTTTCTCTGGGAACTGAAAGTGCTTATTAGCATGACTTGAATTGTGCATCTGTGTTCATAACTGGCCGAGTGATGTGGCAGTGGATTGCTTTGTACACATTCCTGTGCTTTCCCTTCTGCTTGCCCTGCTGTGTAGTATTCTCTCTTTCGGCCCATCCAGGTGAAAGTGAAGTTTTCCCTTCCTGGCTTTACCATTTGGAAAAATTGGAGAAAGACAGAAGCACATGCAAGGCAAAAGTACCTGTTATAGTTGCCCTTTTCTGCAGTCCCTCTTTATTTTCTTCTGTGCCTTTAATATTCTAGCCAAAACTCTTTTATAACACTTCATGGTATGTCCCTTCCCACTTACAGATAGGACAGGTGGTTGAATGCCTAGCACACCGTAGCCTTTATTCATCTATATTTGCAAAAATTTCTTTTCTTCTTTTTTTTTTTTAGTATCTCAAACTCTCATATATTTACTTATTTATTTTCTTTCAGTGATCATGCTGGTACTGTTGTGCCATCTGAAAATTTAGCCTTTTAGCTTCTCTGATGGCATAATTAACATGAACTAAATAAATCCAGCTTCTACCGCAGCTGTCAAGGCACCTGGGTATTTATAGTTTCACCCTCTCTTCTGAGGCAAGAGAGCTTTCACAACACATATGGAAGGGTGAATCTGGAGCAGATGGACTCATACACTCTGGCTTTCAATAAGGCAAGAGGGGATAATACTACATAGAGCCTGGATATCACTCTATGGAGGGTACTGAATTGAATGTGTCCTGCACCAGCGGTGCCTGGGTGTGACCGAATACATTCTAGATGCCTCAAGCTGGGATTTTTGGTCCTGCATTTTTTAATGAAAATAAAAATGTTAACTCATAAATAAATAATTTTCTTGGCAGTATTAATGACTTGAACTAGCATAAATAGTGTTTTGCTTGCATTTGGGAGAGGGTAACTCCGAATGCTAAATGGCTTTCCCCTTTCACCTCTGTAACAAAGCTCACCATGACAAATGAGAAACCCAGCAACATTTGAAAAGAAACTCCAGTGGGCATAGGAAGCAAACTAAGAGTTGAAAGTGACAATTCTTATACTGCCAATAGGCATGTTAAAAAGAAACAGCTTGAGAAGTATTCAGCCCTATGAAGACAGAGACTGTCCCACAGAATCACTCCAACCAGATAGCACAGATGAGGCAGCTAGCAGCCTGATCATTAATGTCGCAGATAACTTTATTGTTTCTTAATAGCATCTGCCAAACACACCCTTTTCCAATTAAATAGGCCATGTTGAAAGCCAAGGTCAGGGAGTTAGTGACATTTTAAAAGAATAATCCATTCCTGGCTAACGAAAAGCTAGGATATGTAGTAAATGCTTTTGTATTCGGGCTCTTAGTAGTATTCTATGCTTTATGGGGGGAAGACAGATCAGCGATCTTCAAGGAGGGTGCGTGAGTGGGTTACTATAGGAGACGGATATGGCAATAACTGATGAGCTCTGTTCAGTCACATCTCCTCGCTGCCCAGATTTTCTCTGAAGCCCCTAGTGGTGTGGTGCATAGCCTTGTTGAGAATCACTGCCTAGTGAGCTTTACTGACACATAATAATGCACTCGGGTTTGTTGATGTGGAAGAAAGGTTGAAAAGTAATTGATGACTTTTCTTCCAATACAAGTTTTCTTAAAACTTCCAATATATTGTTAAACAATAGAGAAAGAAGCTCTTTCAGTTTTAGAAGTTTCTGTCTGTGTAGAAGCATAAAGTATGCTTCATATGAGAATATGAAACTTGCCATCTGCTTTAATGTCTTTGGAGAACACTTATCAATGACTGCCTTCCAGGGTTAAAATTAATAGACTTGAGCCTATTGTACTACAAGCATCTTTAGGATTTTGCCCATTGTGAACATATCCTCTGTATGGCATTCTGCCGAATTGTAGACCTTCTTGTGGAGTTTTGTGACAGTTCATCCTAATATGCATAATATTTCTGTTCTGATTCCATTTTTGAACTTTCATGCTCTATTTTTATCTGTAGGATGGAGATAATGCTAAATAGGATTCAGAAGAAAAATATTAAATAGGAAAAATAACAGTTAAGAATTAATACTATATAATTTCCTACGGCAATTGATTGCATGTTTATTCAGTAGTTTGGCACAGTTGTTTGACTAAAATTTTCATTTCCAATGTCAATTGAGCAGTTTATTTATTTTACTTAGAGTGTTCATTTTCTGTGATAATGTCAATGTTTTTGCACGAATTATGTCCAAGGATGAAATACCTTGCCAATAAAACATGTTGGCTTCAGGTAGTTTGGTCTTCCCAGTGGCTATAAATGTCTTGGCTGTGTAGTTGAACTTTGACCATTTCTCTAAAAATCATTTGCAGCCCCCATTGAGATCAGTCGTAAATCTATAGTCATTAATGATGTGTTAGGAAATATATCTAAAAGCCACAGAGGAGCAAAATTGTGTTTTTTCTGTTGTGAAAGATTGGTTTAAAATACAGGTCAGACATATTCTGAAAAAACAATGTATGGTAATCATACTTTGTTGTCTGTGTCTCATTGTCATTAGGGAGTGAAGTGATGGCAGAGGCAACACTACATATAATACATGAATCAAAATAAGTCAGATCTCTAGTTGCATCCATCTGTAATGCGTGATAGCATAAGGTTTTATAGTGTTGACTATTAAAATAATACATTTTTTTAATTCCCTAAACCTTGACTTTGAAATTCTATTGCTCATAGAAATTAATTCTTGAATTACAAGCTATGGTGAATTCCGTTTTATTTAGTCTTCTACTGAGCTTACAAAATGCAGACTTACCTGCAGGAAACATTGCTTCTTTTCTTTTTTGAAAGATGAAAATTTAAAGAAAAAAAGCCCACCTCAACTTTATTATATAACGATATTGACTCTTAGAAATAAAATTGAAAGTGCAGGATTCCTAACACTCTCCTTCACATTGTAACCAAAAAGAATAAGTTTTCTCCATATTTTCTTTAATACCTATACTTCTAAGTCTCCATACTTGTGAAGAAAATGTGTTGATGTTTTATATGGTAATAGTGCATTTATAAAATTTGTTCATAGACAGGAACTTGCCGTTTAAGATATCTAACCGTTACATAATTGTACTTTAAAAAGGGGAATTTTTTTTTTCCTACATGATAATGCTATCATTGAATTAGCACTCCGATGAGAGGGAAATATTAAGGATTTAACAGAATTTCATTCAAGTTTAAGACTTACAAGAGAACTCAACCTCCACTTTTGACAGGCTTACTAATACCCGTAAGGTGGAAGGGAAAAAAATGTAGTTACAAGTAATCAAAGCATATGGAAATACACAAAACCTAAAGATATATATTGGGTGGGAGGAGGGTAGGGGGCATTATCAAGATGTTGTCTATCATATCTAAGATGTCTATTAATTCCACACTCAGCAGTCTTAATTACATTATCTTCAAATGGTGTGAGAACAAATGATCTTTACATCTCCTTCTCTACCTTAAAATCACCACTTTATAAGGTAGAATCAAAGCAGGCATTTGGGAAGCTGCAGATTGCTAAATAACTGAATTATCTTGCTGTATATCACCTATATAGAAATGAATTAACATATGTTTAGGAGTCCATCTGTTTTTTATTCCTCTTGCAACTTAGATAAGGTTAGAATCCTAAATAATTTTTATTTCCTTTATAGAAACACTACGAAGAAAATACGCTCTCTAACTCTGCAATTAAATTTTCATTAACTTAGTAATCAATTTTTTTACATATTTTAACATAAAAGAGAAAATAATTTGACAATACATTTTACTAACATTTGATTGGCTGAGGAATGCACCACCCAACAAATGTGAATAAAAGCATCCTCCAAATGGTAATAATGAATTCACCATTTTGTGATAATTAGTGATCCCTTTGAAGTTTTATACCAGGATTATTATTATTATTGCTGTTGTTTTTATTTGTTTAATCATTCTTTGCATTCATTACAGGGTCTTTTTAAATTGTACTGTCATTAACTGATTGCAAATAACGTGGCAGCATTCTCTTGAAGTTTTTATGACTAGCTTTTTCTATAACCAGCTGTATATTTAAGTTAGTAGCTTTCAACAGAAATACCATTTAGATTGGTTCAAAAGATTTCATAGATAAAATTTTGCACATCCAGCTCTACTTTAAACAGGATATTTAAAAACAGTTTTCCATTTTAAAGTTTTATTCCCTAGTAAGTAATGTTAACTAGATGTGAGTGATATCAAAATCATGTCTTCAGAATTGAAAAATTCCATCAGATGGGTTAATAAATTTAATGTAGCTCAAAATACTTCCTTTTCTTTATTTTTCTGCATTTCCCCCAGTAGGTAGTTCAGTGCTTGATATCAAGTAGGTGTTGAATAAATGCTTGTAAAATACGCACAAAGAACAGTTACTGAAGAAATTATGCCAGAAAGTTCCATGGACACTCCTTGTTAAAATGGGGAGGGGGGGCAAGGAGGGGGATGGATGGATATTTATTTATCCAGAAATATAACAGCTAAGTAAATTTAAAGTATAATTATTTAACAAATATAACTACTCAGTATATTGATAGCATCATTACAGCTTCATTACTAGTGGCTATCTAGATTTACAATTAGAGCTCCGAATTATTAGAGAAATCCACAGGAAAACCTGGTGAACAAACTTTCATAAGTTTTCAAAATTTATGTTTTTCATTTTTATGTTTTAAATCAATTAAAATTTAATTTTAAATTAGATTATCTTCAGTACAGTCTTGGTTGAGATACAGTAGGCATGTTTTATTACTCCAAAGCATACTGTAAATACATTAATATGGGTTTGGATGTGGCAAATGTAGTTTGGTTTAACAAGGAAGAGATAAAATAATGAAGTACCTTAATTTTTGCAATAGAAAATGGTGAGAGAGGGATTTAGAGTGTTTTTTTTGTTGTTTGTTTTGCTTTTGTTTCTTTGTTTTTAAAAAACTGTCGTTATAATTGCTCTGGGGACTATAAACGAACAATAAACTTCTCTGAAAAAAGATTATAAATCATTTACTGTTTTAAAGCTTCAATACCTCCTTTCTGCACTTGGCCTGACTCAGCCAACAAAAATAGTGAAGAAATGAATAGGTAGCATATAAATAATACTTATCATTTGCAGTGATAATAATAATAAATAATATTCAACCTTCTTTCCTGATTGATGCCAGAGGGTTACCTAATTTTGGAGGCATATTGTAGAGGCCAACTTTCACACTGTGGAACACATGCTTTAGTAATAATTGACATAAAGTCTTATGAACATATGAAGGAGATGCAAGGCAGCTGGAAGATGTCCCATAGCCCTATTCCTTTTTCTTAGATTTTATGCTCTGAGAAGATCTATGTTAGGAGTTGAGTACACACAGTGGTGCCAAAATGTCAGTGTTGTGGAAATTTGCAATTAATTTCACAGATGACCCTCAGTGTAGAATAGTGCAGGAAACATGAGTTTTGGAATCAATCCTGAAAGCGAATCCTGATTTTTCTATAAAATGGATATAGTAATGTCTACCTCAGAGAGAAGATGTGCAAATCAAATAACAAATTGTATGTAAAGCTCCTAGAATAGTGCTTGAAACTTTTTAGCTGCACAGTAATGATAACCTATTATTATTGTCTTCATTTGTGTTTATATATCAAGATTTAGAAATACAGGTGCAACTTGACACGTACGTGTCCTTTTATTATTAAATAGCATTAGTGATGAAAGTTGAGGCAAAGCAGTGAGAAAAGACTCTGAACACATAATAGGCTTCTTGGAAGCAGAATACCAAAAGTAAACTTACTCTGCCTAGAGTTAGCTTCATATTTGGGATTCAAAAAACATCTATTACATCATTTCTTTCCCTTCTAAGATCAGACAGCATAAGCACAAGATTCTTAAAGAGTTATTTTAACCTAAATTTTATCTATCTCCCATCTCTCTACCTTTGTATCTCATTTTTCTATTTTTCTATTTATACATTCATACTGTGATGTGCGAGTAGACATTGACATTTATCCGTTGTGCTGTTTAATACTTGGTTTAACAAAAAGAAGCTTAATGAAAAGAACATAAATGAACTATTTTTCATAAATACCACACATATATTTTTCAAAAATCATAGCAATATTTCATAAATAGATGACACTACTGTTTTACTTTTTTTCTTCTTAAAAAAATTTAACATTTATTTGTACATATTTATACTGTACATTGATTCACTTAGGGTAGATAGCATAGTTTGTACCTGTTAATCCATTACTTCTCCTCCTCCACCTCCCCTCCCAGCCTTTGGTGACCATTATCCTACTTTCTACTTCTGTGATTGCAGCAATATTTTATAATTATATGACACTACTTTTTTCATTGGCATAGCTTAAAGGGAAAAAAAGACAAAACATAACTGTCAATCTTTAGCAGAGTGTGTTAATATCTTTACTCATAGTGAACTGAATTTAAAAGCAAAAAGGTAGATCAAATTTTTAAAAATCTGTATTCACTTAATGGATACCTTAGTAATGGTGGATGGCCATACTCAAAATTTAGAATTCCTTATTTTTTTGGTAGGTTGTCTTCCACCACTTTAGGAAAATATCACCATCAGGTAAGACCCACATGATAACCCATTAATTCAGACAAAATAACTTGGAGGCTAAATTGGAGGCAAAATTAAAGGGTCTTTAACAATTTGGGGAAAAAAAACCAAAAAATATCTTTTAGACAAAAGGTAAAACTGCTTGAAATTTTATATTTTAGGTAATTTAAAACTGCAAACAGAAACAGCTAGGTAAGAAAAATAAGTTCTATTAGTGTACAGATGAGTTGGGCATCTATAATTAACAATGGTTTACTGCATGTTATCAAATGGCTGGGAGAGAGGAGATCGAATGTCCTCATCATGAAGAAATGATTAAGTTTTGTAAAGATCAATATGCTAGGGCCGGCCCCGTGGCGCACTCGGGAGAGTGCAGCGCTTGGGTGCGCAGCGGCGCTCCCGCTGCAGGTTCGGATCCTATATAGGCATGGCCGGTGCACTCACTGGCTGAGCGTGGTGTGACCGGTCACAAAAAAGAAAAAAAAAAAATGCTAGCTACCCCGATCTGATCATTACACATTGTATACATGTATTGAAATATAATTCTGTACCCCACAAATATGTATAATCTATACATTTCAATTTAAAAAACCCTGTGAACAAGAAACCTCCCATATTAATTTAGATGATATCTGCATGGAGAAAACAGAATGACAATAAAAGAGTAAATTCTACATAGATGTGAAAAAGAAAAATAGAAACTATAATAGAGATATTGCTTAAATATATTGTTATTAGAGTAATAAATACAGTTTAAAAAGTCCCTTGCAAAACATGACTTTAATGTAAGTTTTAAAAAGAATGAGACAAAAAAATTAATAACTTTAGAAACTAGAAATATATATAACATTCTGAATTCTCCTGAGTAAATATCCAGTATGTTTACATGGTTATAGTTGATAGTCAATCACCTTACTTCCATAGACTTGTGAGTGTACTATTCAAGGAATTAAAGTAAGCATTAAGTTTAATCTTTCATCTTTTTATATAATTATTTCAAAAATCAACAGTGTATCACAATTGACTAATTTAGAAGCCAGCAGTGACAGTGTGTTTGTCCACTGTAGTACTTCATAGTGGTATCTCATCACATGACAACTCATGCTCTGATTTTTTTCAAAATTGCCTCTAAGCACATTTATTGTTGCCCATCTGTGAGTACAAACTGGCTATGTGAAGGTATTTTTTAAAAAGAAAACCTGAACACTGTGAATGTTTAGTCTCTGAGAGAAGCATCAACTGTCCATCTATTAAAAAATAGTGTTATAAGTCATTTAATCTGGTTAAAATGCCTGAGACTTGAGACTTTATATCTTGTACTTTTAATCCTGAAACAATTTGTTCCTGAGCTTATTACCTGACATTTTCTCATCAAGGATAGGGTAATCATCAAATGGATGTATTTATGTAATGGATGTAAATCATGCTTTATTCAGGTTGCTAATATATTATCATTTAGAATCTATGATAATATTTAACTTTCATAGAGTGTGTGTACATGAAATTGAGCGCAAAGCCAACCCAACTCAAAAAAAAATGTGTTGAGTAATGTTAACCACTTGACCATTGTTACCAACAAAACTGCTGTATGGGCTGAAAATATGAGGCTTTATATAACAATTTTCAAAGATGAACTTTGAAAAATTTATACTGCTCTTACTAATAAGGTACTAAGTAACCTAAAATACATCACATTTAAAAACACAAAGAGGTAAATATAGTGGATGTAAATATGTTTTATGTTAAGACTGAAAAATCAACATCGATAATAAGAATGGGTGTCTAGCAAAATAGTAAGTCAGGATTCTGTTCATAATTCTAGTTAAAAATAATCACACTGAAGAGGACCCCAAAATGTAAATTTCTAAGCCCCGCCCCCCATTTAACTTTGCATCAGGAATGTGCTTACTTGTAAGGGACACGTGAGAGTTGTGTTAAGGGTTAACAGTTGATTGCATCTCTGGCTTCTGCAACTCTGCGGTTTGCCTGCTTTAGAGAAGCTGTCTGCTCAGTTTACAAAAAGCCCCTTAATCACATTTCCTCCTTCTGTAACCCTGCTTAATGAAGCCCCTCACCATATTATGAAGCCCCCAACTTGGGTGACTCTGCCTGGATACAGACAGAGCCAATAGAAAAGCTTGCATGCTTACTCAAGAAAGGTATACGTCCCCAGTTTTCCTTGCACTCAGGGCCCAGGAATTCAGAACGAGCATTCACCTGGGACCGCTAATGTAATAAATCTTTCTGACTACTCCATCTTTCTGAGTGTTTGATGTTTCCTTGGCAACTTTTCCATAACAACACAATGATCTCAGTAAAATTCTATACATATTTTAGAGGTGTCAGTAAAATTTTGTAGTCTGAGCTTCCGTGGATCCCTACTAAGAAAAGCAAAATATTTGAAAGGTAGGAGTAAGTTTGGAAAGTCAGATTCTGATAATTAAGGATAACTCACATTATTTAAAATAAAAAACATAATTGACCTTAATAATAGAGGTATAAATATGAATATAATTAATTTATTAATTGTCCATGTGTACCATCCCTTCTCTCTTTAAACTTAGCATCTGCTCATTAATTAATTTCACTGGCTTCTATTAAGTGCATCATGTGCTCTGGCACTGTGAAATACTGCCTTTGTGTCTTTTAAAGACACAGAAGATGAGATTTCTTACATGAAATAGCACACGGTTTTAAATGGAAACAGAAGTCCTGCAACAGGTGCAGAATTTTTCTTAGGTTCTGTGTAATACATATTTCTTTCTTAAGGTATGTATCCCTGTAAAATAGAAATAGTTTGAAGAACTCAAAGGTGAAAAAGGAGACTTGACTAAAGTATAGCGTGCTGAAAGAAGTATGACAAAGGTAAAAAACAATTACAGGTACAAGTAAAAGGATGGATGGCAGTATGATTAAGTGTATTGGAAACAATAAGGGAACCACTGGCAGGTAATGGAAGATAAGATTGCATAGAAAATTGGTTGCTACCGTGAGTTTAAACTTAATTTGATAGGTGGTAAGACATGCAGAAGCAAAAGGCAATATTTTAGAGACTGTAGAAATTTGGTATTGTAAGGAAAGTTTGAGTCATGTATTATGTCTTCATACTTATTCAAGCAACCTAGTCCACGTAGTGTCCTAATGACAAAACTGGTCAAATCACAACCTGGAAGATGTCTTTCATTGTCTTAAAAATTCCACATATATTGCATAAGCACATGCTTTAGAAAACATACCACATACAATGTAACAAAAAAGCTACCCAAGTGTTGTTGCTTTCACACAATGCAATTATTGTTAAGGGAATTGATGATTTTACTGTATTTAGTTTTAAAAAGTGTGTTATGTATCAAACATTCATCAGAGTTGATGAGGTTCAGGACATCATACAACAAAATATGGTACCTTGGCTTAGTGACTATTTGAAGCTGAAGAAATTTGAGAAAACAGCAGAAACAGGAAGATGGTCACTATTATCTCCCAACCCAACACCCCTTCTCCCCTGAAGCAGGTCATAAAACCTAGGAAGAATTTTCTGAACTTTCTCTGAAGCAGGTCACAAAACACTACTTAGAGAAGTGCCCGCCCTATACCTAGAGGAAAAGAACATTCTTATTTCTGAAAACAAAAGGTCACAGAGAAGAATCTGAACCAGCAGGCCTTGCTAAGTCTCCTCTCCCACCACACCTCTTAGTTTATTACCATTAGATCAGATCCCTTTGTCCACTTGTATTTCTCCGAAATTGTCCACTCTTTATAAAAGTTAAGCATAAAAATACTAAAGTTTGTCTGTTTCTTTGGGTCTTCATTTCTTTATGAAGGCTTCCATGTCACAGAAAACTTAAATTTGTACACCTTTATCTTGTTAGTCTGTCTTTTGGTATAGGTGCCTCAGCCATGAACCTACGAAGGGTAAGGATAAGATATTTCTCCTCCTCTACAGAGTAAACCTGGTATGCTTCAGCTTATATGTCATGACACTGCAAGTACACATGCATGGGATTTTTAATGCTTTTTTGTTTGTTTTTACCAGTGAATTTCTTTGGTCTTTGGCCTGCCATAGTATAAGTTAATGAGGTTGAGCTTTACAAATTCAGTTATATTTATTTATTTTTTATTGAAACAAAATTGATTTTATACATCTGTGGGGTACAGCATTGAAGACCAATACCTGTGTGCAATATGTGATCCTCAAATCAACATAATTAGTATACTCAACATTACACAATGTAATCATTTTATGTGGCCCTATACCAATTTCTCACTAACCCCCATCCAACTCCCCCTTTGCAAACTCTGGTGGCCTCAGTTCTGTTCTCTCCTTTTGAAAGTTCAACTAATTATTGTAATTGTTGTACCTTTCTTTTTTTTTTTACTTATTTGTTTGTTTTTAGCTCCCTATTATGAGTGAAGAAATGTGGTATTTCTCTTCTCTGCCTGCCTTATTTCACTTAACATAATTTTCTCCAACTTCATCCATGTTGTGAATGGCAGAATTTCATTCTTTTTTTTATGTCACAGTAATATTCCATTGAATATCTATACCACATTTACCTTATGCAGTCATCTGTTGATGAACCTCTAATTAGGTTGGTTCCATATCTTAGCTGTTGTAAATGGAGCTGCGATAAACATGGGAGTATAGGTATCCCTTCGACATGATGATTTCCATTCCTTTGGGTATAAACCTAGAAGTGAATTTGCTGGATCATATGGTAGATCTACCTGTAGTTGTTTAGGAAATTCCATACTGTTTTCCATAATGGCTGCACTAATTTGCAGTCCCACCACCAGTGTAGGAGGGTTCCACCTTTCTCCACATCTTCACCAGCATTTGTTATTTTCTGCCTTTTTAATAATGGTCAGTCTACCTGGGGTGAGATAACTCAATGTGGTTTTGATTTGCATTTCCCTGATGCTTAGTGATGATGAGCATTTTTTCTTGTGTCTGTTAGCCATTTGTATATCATCCTTTGAGAAATGGCTATTCAGTTTCTTTGCCCATTTTTTAATCAGGTTACTTGTTTTTTTACTGTTAAGTTGTTTGTGTTCCTTGTATGTTCTGGATATTAATTCCTTGTTGAGTGAATAGTTTTCAAATATTTTCTCCAATTCTGTAGATTATCTTTCATTCTGTTAATTGCTTCTATTGCTGTGCAGAACCTTTTTAGTTTGATATAATTCCATTTGTTTAGTTTTTGTTTTGTTGTCTATGCTCTTGAGGTCTTATTAATAAAGTCTTTGCCCAGTCCTACTTCATGAAGTTTTTCCCCTAGGTTTTCTTTTAGAAGTTTTATAGTTTCAGGTCTTATATTTAAGTTTTTAATACATTTTGGGTTGATTTGAGTATATGATAAGAGATGCAAGTCTAGTTTCAGTCTTCCACATATGGATACCCAGTTTTCTGAGCACCATCAATTGAAGAGGCAGTCTTTTCCCCAATGTATGGTCTTGGTGCCTTTGTTAAAGATCAGTTGGCTGTAAGTTTGTGGATTGATTTCTGGGTTCTCCATTCTGTTCCATTGTACCAAATGTCTGTTTTTATGCAAGTACCATGCTCTTTTGGTTACTACAACTTTGTAGTATAACTTGCAGTCAGATAGTGTAATGCCTCTGGCTTTATTTTTTTGTTGTTCAGGATTTCTTTGGCTATTAGGGTCATTTGTTGTAACATATGAATATTAGGATTGGTTTTTCTATTTATGTGAAGAATGCATTTTGATGGGGATTGTATTGAATCTGTAAGTAGCTTTAGGTAGTATGGACATTTTCATGTTAATTCATCCAATCCAACAGCATGGAATGTCTTTTCATCTTTTTGTGTCCTCTTCAATTTCCTTCAGCAGTGATTTGTAGTTTTTGTTGTAGAGAGCTTCTACTGCCTTGGTTAAATTGATTCCTAGTTTTTTTTGTTTTGTTTTGTTTTTTGGTGACTATTGTAAATTGGCTTGCATTCTTGATTTCTGTTTGTGCGAGCTCATTATTGGAGTATAAAAATACTACTGATCTTTGCCTGATGATTTTGTACCCTGCAACTTTACTGAAATCATTTATCGGCTCTAATACTTTTTTGGAAGAGTCTCTAGGTTTTTCTATGTATAGGATCATGTCATCTGCAACAGAAACAGTTTGACTTCATCTTTTCCAATATGAATACCCTTTATTTATTTCTAGTGCCTGATTGCTCTGGGTAGTACTTCCAATAGTATGTTAAATAGGAGCTGTGATAGTAGACATCCTTGTCTTGTTCTTGTTATTAACATGGATGAGATTGGCAGTGGATTTGTCATATATGGCTTTTATTGTGTTGAGATACTTTTCTTCCACATAATATGCTGAAAATCTTTGTCTTGAAGGGATGTTGAGTTGTGTCGAATGCTTTTTCTGCATCTATTATGATAATCATATATTTTTTGTCCTTGATTTTGTTGATGTAGTGTATGGCATTTATTGACTTGCATTTGTTGAACAATCCTTGCATCTCTGGGATGAATTCCACTTGATAATGGTGTATAATTTTGTTGATATGTTGCTGTATTCTGATTGCTAATATTTTGATGAGAATTTTTGTTTCTATTTTCATGAAAGATATTGGCTTATAGTTTTCTTTTTTTTTTTTTTGTCTGATTTGGGTATTAGGGTGATTATGGCATCACAGAATGAGGTTGGGAGAACGGCCTGTATTTCAATATTTTGGAATAGTTTGAAGAGAATTGTTGTTAATTCTTCTATAAACATTTGGTAGAATTCAGCAGTAAAGCCATCTGGTCCTGGGCTTTCCTTTGTTGGGAGACTTCTGATTGCTGCTTCAGTCTCATTGCTTGTTGTTGGTCTGTTCAGGTTTTCTGTATTTTCTTGGTTCAGTCTTGGTAGTTTGTATGTGTCCAGAAATTTATCCATAGCCTCCAGGTTGTCAAATTTGTTGGCATATAGTTGTTTATCATAGTCTCCAATGATTCTTTGTATTTCTGTGGTATCAGTTGTAATAATGTCTCCACTTTCATTTCTGATTTTTGTTATTTGGGTCTTCTCTCTTCTTTTTTTTAGTTAGCCTCACTAATGGTTTGTCTATTTTGTTTATCTTCTCAACAAACCAACTTTTCATTTCACTGATCTTTTGTATCATTTTCTGGGCATCTATTTCATTTAATTCTTCTCTGATCTAAATTTTTTCTTTCCATATACTAATTCTGGGGTTGTATTGTTGTTTTTCTAGTTCTTTTAAGGTGTAGCAGGAGTTGCTCATTTGAAAACTTTCTCTTCTTTTGATGTAAGAATTTATTGCAATAAACTTCCCTCTTGGTACTAATTTTGCAGTGCCCCACACATTTTGATATGATGTATCTTTTTTTTCATTAATTTCAAAATTTTTTTTGATTTCCTCTTTAATTTATTCCTGGTCCCATAGGTCATTCATGAGCCTGTTGTTTAATTTCCATGTATTTCTATAGTTTTCACAGTTTTGCTTGTTATTGATTTCTAGTTTTTACACTTTTTGGACTGAATAGATACTTGAAATGATTTCAAGTTGTTAATATTTGTTGAGACTTGATTTGTGACCTAATATGTGGTCTATCTTGGATAATATTTCTTGTGCTGATAAGAAGAATGTGTATTCTGTAGTTGTTGGATGAAATGTTCTGTACATATTTTCCAGGTGTAATTGGTTGAAAATGTAGTTTAAATCTTGTGTTTCTATGTTGATTTGGTGTTCAGATGATCTGTCCAATGCTGAGAGAGGGATGTTGAGGTCCCCAGCTATTATTGTATTGGGGTCTATCTCTTTCTTAGGTCTAATAGGGTCTTCTTAATATATCTGGGTGCTCTGGTGTTGGGTGCATATATATTTATGATTGTTATGTCTTCTTTCTGGATAGATCCCTTTACTGTTATATACTAGCCTTCTTTGTCTCTCTTTATGGTTTTGGGTTTAAAGTCTATTTTATCCAATATAAAAATATCTTACACCTGCTTGTTTTTGGTTTCCATTTGGGTGGTACATCTTTTTCCATCCATTCACTATTAGTCTGTGTGTTTTTTTTACAGGTAAGGTGAGTCTCTTGGAGAGAGCATATAGTTGGGTCTAGCTTTTTAATCCAGTCAGTCAGTCTGTGTTTTCTGAGTGGGGACTTTAATCCATTTACATTTTGGGTTGTTATTGAATGATATTGTCTTACTCCTGGCATTTTATTTATTTTTCATTTGGATGTTTTAAATGTCTTTTGTTCATTTCTTCCCCTTTTATTTGTCTTCTGTGTTTAATAGTTTCTTGAGGAGGTTAAGTGTATTTCCTTTCTCTTTTTCTCTTGCATTTTTGTTCTATCAGTGTTTTTGTTCCTTCTTCTGTATTCATCATAGTGATTACTATTTTTCTGGTTCAATATTCAGGACTCCCTCAAGGATATCCTTGTAGGTCTGGTCATGTGGTGGTGATGTCCTGCAGTTTTTATTTGTCTGGGAAAAATGCTATTTCTCCTTCAATTCTGAAGGATTGCTTTGCTGGGTATAGTATTTTTGGCTGGGAATTTTTTCTTTTAGCAGATTGAATATATTATCCCATTGTCTACTGGCCTGTAGAGTTTCTGCTGAGAAGTCTGCTGTTAGTCTAATGGGGACTTCCTTTTAGGTAATTTGACACTTTTCTCTTGCTGCTTTTAAGATTCTCTTTGTCTTTGAGTTTTGCCAGTGTTACCATGAAGTGCCTTGGAGAGGACTTTTTTGGATTGAATCTGTTTGGGGATCTTTGAGCCTCCTAGATCTGAAGGTCTGTGTCTTACCCTACACCTTGGAGGTTTTCCACTACTTCATTGAATAGGTTTTTCAATGACTTTTTCTTTCTCCTCCCCTTACAGAACATCTATGATTCAGATATTTGTGTGACTAAGGTGGTCTGCTAGCTTTCTTAGGTTTTCTTCATTTTTAAAAAATTCTTTTTTTTTTCTTTCCTTTTTTTATCTGCCTGGATTATTTCTAAAAGACCATCTTCATGATCAGAAATTCATTCTTCTTCTTGCTGTAACCTGCTGCTTAAGCACTTGGTGTCTTTTGTTATTGTTGTTGTTTTATCTCATGAATCTGTCAGTTCCCAGATCTCTACTACATTCTTTTTTTAAGGTGTTAAACTTTTGTAAATTTCTTCCTTTAGATCCTAGATACTTCTTTTCATTTCCTTATGCTGTCTAACTGAGTCTTCTTGTATCTTACTGAGGTTCCTTAAGATTGTTGCTTGGAATTCCTTTTCAGACATTTCAAGGCTTCCTTGTTCTATGGGGTCTCTTACTTGAGAGCTGATTTGTTGTCCAGATGATCTATCCAATGCTGAGAGAGGGATGTTGAGGCAGTGGCTATTGTGGACAACCCACGCAGCAGTGGTGTCGGTAGCAGTGATGGGGGCTGCACTTGGCTGCTGAGGTCCCACATGCTCTTACCATTTGTCAGGTGGGGGCTACCTGTGGCTGCTGAGGTCCACAGGTGTGCTCCTGCCATCTGTTGGTTGGGGGCTGCCTGCAGCTGGTCATTGTGAAGAGCAGTCCCACAATAGGCCATATGCAAACTTGATGCCATTAGTGTGGCTCCATCCAAGTCTGAGGGTTCAGAGCTAGGGAAGCCAAAGGTGCTGTAGTGTAAATCCTGGAACCCAAAAGCTGAAGGCTGTTGAGCTCTGATGTCTATGAACAGGAGAGCAGAATGTATCCCAGCTCCAGACCATAGGAAGTGATTTTTAATGTTTTTGTGTTAGAAAAACCACACAGAAGAAATCTGGCCTTTCAATAAATATCAGACTATGCATAAATATATAAGCTCAAATTTATTTGGGCTTCTTAGGTGGTGTTGTGGATTAATGACATTTAGATAGACTAAGGCTATAAATTGCTGTAAACATGAAGAAGGAAAGAGGAGTGTCTCTATGATCATACCTCTGAAGGTAATAACACCAAGTTGGCTATAATAATAAAAACAATTTAGCTCTTGTATTGTCCTAGCAATCACCTTGTATTGTCACTACTACTATTAAATTGAAGTAGGAGGCCAGAACTTAAAATCACAACAAAAAGTGACCTAATCTTGGAGGAATATTGATGGACCACAAACTGAATCAGTCATAGGATCTTCCTCCACATTATTCTCAGAAAGTGCAGCTTTTCTGCATGGCTGTGGATCAAGTTAGCTTGCACATAGTACTAAAATCATTATAGTTTAGAAGCATATACCTGGGAAAGTATGAAAGAAATGCTTGAGTTTAAAAATAAATATTTGCTAAAATGTTTTTTTGTCTACATTTAAAGACATGTTATTTAAGTAATCATTCCTTGAAGCATCTTAAACATTTTATGAAATGTCTTTAGAGTTCATGTTTAGGTATGTAAAGACCTATCAACTTAGAAACTTCAAGTCTTTCCCTATCTCCTTTCCTCCCTCTCTCCCTTCATATCTTCCTTTCTCCTTCTTCCCCCTTCTTTTCTTTGCATCTACTTATGCATTAGAGACATTTTAAGCAAATTGATTCCTAACAGAGCACTATATTCAGAGACTGTGGCAGACTAAAGATATTTTTAAAACAATAAACCAAAAAATGTAAATTACAGGATATTACATAAGATTATGGAGTATAAAAAAGTTACCTTTCAGAGCCATTTCTATTTCATAATTATACTTAATCACAATGCTGTGAGAGCTAGTTTTATTATTATTATTATTTAGTTTCATTCTCTTTTATTGCAGAGTGCTAATGTGCTTTTCCTCTGTGGATTGTCCAGTGCAAGTTAAAGATTAACTTTTCTTTTATAAACGATTCTTCCAATGATCTCTTATAATTTATGAGATCTTATATTTTTAAATACCACAACTTGCTTGAAAAAAATGGTACAAAATGCAAATTAATTCCAACCTGAATTTCAACAATTCATACCAGTAATGATTCTGAGATTTAACTTCGAGGTATATCAATGAAGGAATTGTTTAGAAGCCTTTTTATAAAGCTGGTTAACACGCATCCTAAAGGAATTAAGTTTTTAGTGATAGATCCAGTAGCTAACATTTTAGAGACTACTAGTATAAAAGATGTAATATTGAAATCTTGGCTAGACTTACTCAAGTACTTATCACTAAAGGTGACCTTAATTTACCAACTATTCAGAAATTTAGATAACTAAAGAAAAAGTTGAATTTATATATGATGCAGTTAAGGGATTTTTTTTTTTTTTATGCACAGCGTAAGAGACAGCTACTAATGTGATTTTCTGATCCACTAGTCATGTGTAATGAATCTAATTCCTATTTCATTATGTGATAAACAATTTTTTAAGATAAGATAATTTTAATATCACCAAATTACAGCACAGATTTGAATGATGCCCAAATTTCAACTTGCAACAAAGAAATAGAATCACATATTTTACATCATGACAGAAAGGTATAAATCTTATAAATAATAGACTGTGAAACAGAAGCGTTTTGATATTCTTTATCACTTGGAGATTGTTAAAATTTTTTTTGCATCATGTATTATGTGGGTTGTTTAAAAAAAAACTAGTATTCATAGAATAGCAAGAAAACAATTAACGTGAGAAAAAAGTAACCCATGAGAAAAGCTTAAAGGAGTTGGAAAAAAGAAAGGCTGAAAAGTGATTTTAAAGCTTTTTTTTAATATTATAAGTATCTAATGAAAATAGAGTATTTGAAGATCAAGTTTTCTTTATTTTCACTAAATGTAGATGAAATTAAATTAAATTAAACTATAATTAGAAATTATGCTAGCTCTAAGGAATTGCTTCTTTATATTAAGATAGAACACTGGAAAAAAATGTGTCTGGGAAATTATGGAGTTATCGCTCTTGAATATAATTAAGAGTAGGATTGAAGGCACTGTCACAAATGACTAAAACTCAGTCTCGCAATGAGGAAGCAGACCAGAGGAGGAGAATTACGCTTTTGTTTCTGCTCTTTGATTCCATGATAACCTTGAAAGAGTAAAATTATTATTGAAAACCTTCAACTTCAGTGAAGTTCTTAATCACCTTCATATAATATTTTTTATCCTGTATCAATATTTCACTGAAGGCCGGCCAGATTTTAAATTCCTTATCATTAATTACTAACACCTAGATTTTAATCTTAGAAAGTCATCCTCGAGACATCACAAAGCAGAATTAACAAAAGAAAGAACATAGAAGAATACTTTTTTCTTTAAATGACTCTAGATCAATTGCAGCCTCTTTCCTGTGTAGTATGCAAATAATGTATTTCGTTTCAGATTAAATAGACTCAGGAGTGTGCATGTACAATCTAGAATATTATATAAAATTGTCTTGAATTTATCATATGCACATTTGTGTGTGTGCGTGCATGCGTGTATGTATGTGAGGTAAGGGAGGTGATTTAATTAACAGTTTACAATTTGAGAATTTTGAAGAGGAGAAATTTCTGTATAGTATATGTATGTATTGACTTAAGTAATTTTAATAGTTTATAGCAACTTCTTATAGCCTGAATCTTATTGTTCACTAACTGGCAAAAACATTACTTTTAAAAATACTTGTATACAGCAACAGATTTTCATATGCTTTTAGAGTGACTCATATAGTAAATCTGTTCTTCTCCAAGTGGCTTTGGGGTTCTTCAGATAGGCATCGCTTAAATGTAATATAGCAGATAAGGCTTTTCTAAACTCCTCTTCAAATGAAACAAAAGTCACTACTTCTGTTTGCCAAGCTTAACAAATAAATGTTTGACATTCTTCAGCTACTAAATTGGTTGAGAACAGAAAGATCAACATATGCATACTCTGAATTTTTTGCTCATTCTTAATGGACTACAATTATTAACCTACAAAGGGGGTGTAGAGTTTTCTTTCAAAGAAAAATCTTAGCAAGTAGCATAGGTATTTTCCTTAGGCATTTTATGTATAGACTATATGAACAAAAAATTATAATCAACTAAACATAATCCAGAAAAAGCACATATTTGAAAAATACACAACTTTCATATTAGCTTCTTATATAGTAGTTTCAATCTTCTCCTACACAAATTTTACTGAACTATTATATTGAATATTTTTTGTCTGCCTCTACGCTATTCTCAGATGGCTATTCATTCTCATGAACAGTGGAAGACCAAGAGACATTAAGCAAGAGAAAAAAGAGAAACTGGATTTCTGGTTAACCTGTTAATTTAAAATATAGCTCCTGATATGAGAGTGTAAAAAATCTTTCAAAGGTAATGTGAACATTTAGAATAAAATACTCGAATATATCTAGGCTGAAGAAGGATAGATTATTTGCACAAATGTATACAAAATGTAATGATTGAACATGGGTTAAAACTCTGAGCATTAAAATTATATTTGAATCTTACATGAGAGCTCAATTTACCTTGTGCTCTGCCCATTCTGCCAGGGAACATTCTGGAGGGTCATTGTCAAACAGTGGTTCAGCCCAGAAAGAGCTCTAGAGTTAAAAACCTCTTGTTTGAAATTTAGCTCTGTCTCTTGCCTTCCTATCTGAACCTCAGTTTCCTCATCTGTTAAACAAGAGTGAAAATAGTATTTAGAACAGAGAGTTGTTGAAGGGATAAAATGTGTACAGAAAGAGAGTTCTTAGCATATAGTATGTGAATCAAACATTAAGGTATTGTAGTATTTTTCTAAAAAGAAAATTTCAGAACTGTACAATTGTGTCATTTTAAAAATGAAAACTCCATGTCACATTGAATAACTAACTTATTCACTATAGAGTCCATGAAATGGCAAAGATAAAGTCTATTAGACTGTATCTATCCCAGATCACTGGGAAAATTTTCTTCACACAAATATATACTCATACACACACACCAAGAATGCAATCACAGAGACTAGCAATTAGAGCTAAATTTTATTCACAAGGCTAAAAATTTTTGGTTAAAAGGTTATACAACATCAGAGTTTTATTTACAAGCACATAACCCCATTTAATTCCAGTAGGAGTGCTTTTAACAGATACAATGAGAAGGATGGTTTATCAAATAAATCAGATGAAGAGGTAATTCATTAAGAAATGTACACATACTTTATATACATTTGATACATAAATACTTAAAACTAAAAAGTGTACATTTATATTCCATTATTTGATGTAGGGCCTTTGCTTTTCCTTTGGATATACGTTTACTGATTAGCCTCATGCATCATTTTTATTAGACAGGCCACACTCCTAATACATAGTCTGTGATTTCCAGTCTTGGTTCCTATAAAATGGAGTGTGCACTTAAACACTTGAACAGCTTTCTGAATACAGAATGCTTCTAGAGTTTTATGGTACTTTTCCTGAATCTTCTACCAGTTCTTCTGCTTAGACATAAATCTGTGACAAGTCTTTGTAGCACTTTGCCGTTTACAATTCTTTCTGAAAAGTTCAATTTTATCTTCTTTGAAGCAATTATCTTATATTCATATTTCATTGCTTCACATAGGATTTTAATTAAACTAAATAGTTTCAGTAGCAAGTGAAGCTAATAAAAACATATCTATGAACACATATCTAATTCTTCCTAAGCATTAAACTCATTTTGTCAGCAGAAGTGAGTGGGCACACTGTAAGGTAGCATACTCCCTGCTTACTGAGGTCATCAAGTCAATATGTTTTATTTACTGTGAGAATAATGGCTTTGTTTAATCCAATGAGTTGGTTAAGCAGAGGTTTGTCAAAAAAGTTTCTAATTTATTAATATCGATGCATTTGCTATATCAGAGTAAGTCATCCAATTGTAGATGATTTCGATAAAACAGCACTATATTTATAAATCAGACCTGAAGTTTTGATCATTCTAACATCTCAAGAAGTTTGTTTGCAATCTGTAAATATCCTACACAGTTACATGACTGCTACTTGATCGCAGTACCAGCGTCTAATCACAGATAAAAATTTTTGAATGAAAAAGTACATACACATTATTTTTAAAATAGTTAAAATCAGTGCACCTCAAACTTTCATGTGCAGATGCATCACCTGAGGGGTCTCATTAAAATGCAGATTCTGATTCAGTAAAGTTTATGCTACATATAAATTACCACAGTAAAAAATAAAGGCAAATGATACATTGATGCCATGCCCTACCAATATGATCATTTACTCTGGAAGTGGAGCCTGGAAATGATATTTTTGTAGTTATTCAGTTGATTCTGTGTGTAGGCAAATTAAAGAACTACTGATTTAAATGGAAAAACTTAAAATATCTTCTAATCATTCACTACTTGAGTTCTGGTGAGAATGAAAGTAGTTTAATTACATCAATTCTTTTTGTCACAGGGGAAAAAATGTGTTGCTAAGTAGGCACATTCTCAAAACTTCGTCAGGATGAATGTAACATAAAGAAGGCTCTATGATAGGAAATGTAAAGAATTGATAGCAATTGACTTAGTGAAGAGCTGCAAACTTCTGGCGTTCTAATTTGTTTGTAGGTGACTATTTAACAGTATTTGTTTGGTGATCACAAAATACCTTAGTAGACAGAAGAAAGTGAAAATTTGCCTTTAATTATGTTAAATTCTTCTCAGTCTAAATTTAATGATTTTTAAATGGTCAAAATGTAGGAAATAGGAAGGTGATCAGTAATTATTTAAGTGGTATTAAAATTTCATCTGCTAATTACATTACTATATTTTTATTAATCCAAGGGTATTCATAGAACTGATATGAAAACTGAAGAACTGTTAGAAGTGGTATTCTAGTGCACATGAACGTGTGAATTCTGTTGTATATTAACGTTATCTGTGTGTGGATGTGGATAGGTAGGTAGGTAGTTAATTAGATAGAGAGAGAGATAGATAGATATAGATAGCTATACATATATTAAATCCAGGATAAATTTCTTTGAACATATTTATTCATGTAGACTCGTTTATCAAAATAATACATTTATCAAAGGAAAGAATATAGTCATCAGAACCAGATGGTCTGGATCTAAATATCAACAGCTTCATAAACTGGGGCAAATTTAACCACTCATTTTCCGAGTCTGCTAACATCTACAATGAAACCTTCTTGTAAGAATGGAAAGAATTTTGAACTTCTTGTAAGAAAAAAACTTGCACGCATCCTGATAGCATGAATATAGAAATAGTATTTGATTACTACAGTGCAAAGCTGAGATAATCTGATAAAAAACAAATATGATATGTACAGTGGTATATATAACATTATGTAATGCAAAATATGAGATAATACACTACTTGAAGTATTTATGCCTTCCTACTTTTAATTCTATATCCATGTTTTTGTCATTCTCTCTTCTGTCCGTCTTTTACAAGTTCCATTACATACTTAGAAAATATCCCTTATAGAATTATAATCATGTTGCCTTTTTATGGATATGTCAATATTTGTAACAGTGTTTGAGGTAGGCAAGTTCCTCTCCTAACTTTATCTTATAAATGTGACCGGTAATGATACAACTTATGCAGTATTAAATATTAATTTGGGATTATACATTAATGATATAGACCAAGTGACTTCCTTCATTGCTAAGTCAATGTGAACTAGTGAAGTGTCTTATTTTGTTACCTTAACTGTGTGATAAACATTTCATTTGGACCCTCACATTGCACAGAATGGCAGTATAGAAAAGTATCCAAATATTATAGTCACGAGTATCTATTCTGAATTTGATCCCAATCACTATTATTTATGAAAATATAAGAAAGTGAATTCCTGCTCTAAATGTTTGAAGTATAAACATGCATTGAATTTTACAAAGTACATTGTCAGTGGAAGCTACACACCAAGTAAGCAATGTAATGATAGATACTTGAAAACTCTGTCACTTAATTCTAATCAGTTGTCAAATTTAGATTCCATCAAATACTATCAAACTAGAAAGTCATATAAATGGAATCTACTCTAACTACTTAGTCAAAAGAATGAAATTATTTTTCTATTTTATATATACCATTGTGTTTTATATTTTTCTCTATTGTCTGATAAATTGCTTTAGAATAATTATTTCTACAGAGACAGTCTATGATCTATGCAAGTATGTCTTTTGAAAACCAAAGAAGGTATTTCTTCTATTTGAAATAGTGTTTGAAATATTTACGTTTTTAAAGTTAAGGCTTGTAAAGTGATTGCAGCTATCTGCAAGTCAGATGAACTTTGTATGGTCTTTTGACCCTTGTTATATTAATAACACTTTCAGTGATAATGTTAGCTACTTGCCATATATATATATGTGTATGTGTGTATTGCATTAGTCCATTTGTGTTGCTTATAACAAAATACTTGAACTCAGTAATTTATAAAGAACAATATTTGTTGCTTACAGTTTTGGAGGCTGGGAAGTCCAAAATCAAGGGAACACAACTGGTGAAGGCCTTCTTTGGTGGTGATTTCAGTGATGTAGGGTATCACATTGCATATGGCAGATCTGAGAGACGAACCTCCTTATTCACTCTCTTTATAAAGCCACCAGAATCACTCCCATTATTCCAAGAATGGATCAATCTGATACCAGAAAAGAAGGTCTGGGGAGATAGGATAGCTGACCTCAACCCACTCCGACCTCTTCCAGGTTCTTGACTCCACCACAGGAAAGAATTCAAGAGCAGAGTCACAGTAGAAAGTGAAAACAGGTTTAATGTGAAGCATAAGAAATACGGACTTCACAGGGAAAGTGTGGCCTAACTCCAGAGACTGAGCAGTGGCCACACCAAGTTTAATACAAAAGTAAGAAATACATACTTTCCAGACAAAGACTGGTTTCAGAGTGAACAGCAGCCTGCTAAAGGCAAGTTTAACACAAAAGTAAGTAAGAAATATACACACCTCACAGGCAAAGTGTGGGCTGGTTCCAAAGAAAATAAGCAACCACTCTGCCTTCTTCCTGAATTCAACTTTTATAGCTTGGCTCTCTATACATATTCATGTTATTTAGTGAATATTCAAATAAGGGGTTGGTTCCCAGTTATGTAACAGGTTATATGAGAGGTTTGTGCATGCTCAGTTTGTCAGCTTTAGAGTGTGCTCACTGGTCAAATTCCAACACATGGGCCAACTACACTTAAAATATTCTAGTGCCTCCAGTGGGAGGTCATTCAAAGGATAAACTCCTTTTTATTGAGCATGCTCAGCCACTAAGATTACATAAGTCTGCCTCCTGAGATCTCAGTCTCCACATGTTGGTGCTGAAAATAGGTGCAACAGGTAACAGTAGCTCCGGACTCAGTGGAGGGGCTTGAGTCCTAACGGGGTGGTTTGAGACCCAGGGGAGTGGCCTGAAACTCAGAGGAGTGGCTAAATCCCAAACCCAGGGGGACTGAGAACTTCCTATCTCAAATCCATTCATGGAAGTGCAGTCCTCACAATCCAATCACCTCTCCAGGGCCCCACCTTTGAACTACCACAGTAAGATTTCCCAGTCTCTTCACACTGTCACAGTGGGGACCAAGCCTCCAACACATTAAACTTCTGGGGGTACACAATTCGATCCATAATATGTGTATATAAACTGTTCATATTCTAAAATTTAAAATATCAGTTATAGTTCCATTGGGCTGATGTTCTATGATCTTTATCTGTACTTGTATAGAGATAATTGCTTTGGATCAATCATCTATAAAAAAATGCCCTCTCATGCCCATTTTAAAGAAATGGCTTACTGAAGTTAAACCATTCAGACAGCATACCAATACCAATGACAGAATGTCAAGACTGATCAAAATAGAGGTTCGCATATCAGCATTTCTAAGGTATATAGTGTCAAGTGGGGTCTGGGACCATGTCCTTTACTCACCACAGTGTTCTCAGTGCATAGCAAGGTCTGAAACATAATTATCGGTAAATATGTTTTGGTTCAATGAATGTCAGAAATGCTTCATTTTAGTGTTTTATATTTGCCAATTTTACCCAAACAAGGTAGAGTTAGCCAAAGTATTATTTCTTCTGTTAAATTTAAAAGACATAAATGGTACGTGGTTCCAGAAGCTCTTATTGGTGGAGAATTCATGAGTTGGCAAACCAAGGTAATAATAATACAGAAGTATGTCTGTTATGAAAGAAATGGGTTACACAAAAGTCTGACAAAATGGCCATTTAGGAAATTTGTCTTAAAAGGATGATAAATGAGTTACAAATGGTGTGCACTAAAGATTTTTTGTTCTTCTTTACTGAGCTGGAATGAGTGTTCCAGGGTAGTTATGGCATATCGATCCTTAAACATTTGACATGTTTTTATTTACTCACCAAATATTTATCAAGTGCTAAATAGTGGCCAGACACTATTTTAAGTTACTTTTTACAGAAACTTTCTAAATATACTAGACTACAGTAGTCTCCAATGAAAACATTTGACAAAAAAATATTGTGAGGGAATTTATTAATGAACTAGGTGCTCCTGTATTTATTTTATTTTTTTCCCACAGAATATGGCTGGGTTTTTATTATACCTGGTCTATACATCATTTCATCTATGTACAAGATGTGTTCTTAGAGACTTTTGTTGTCAGGAAGCTCACATACTTATTAGCATTTTTATGTTTAGTGATGCCATATTTACTTACTAGTATCAGTGCTACATTTTGCTGTATCTTTAAGACTTCTAAGTCCTTGATTTATATTATATAATTAATTGTGAATTATATCTTCTTTCCAATGTATTTCATTCAAATTATTTAATCTAAATGGCAACACGATAGCTGGGAATATTATGTGTTCATTCCTGAAGGTGGCCATTTTTCAAAAGGGGTTTTGCAACAGGTCTACAGACTTTAGTGATACTTGCATATAGTTTTATGTTGAACGAATATAAGTGTGCACTAGCTTTGGCTCTTTTTGATGTTATCCAATTAACTATTTATATGAAATAACAAAAGTCTAGTGCAAAAAATTAAAATAGGAAATTCATACACAACTAGTTCAAAACCACAAAGCAAATTCATCCTAGCCAACCTATGGAGATAATTTATATTTAATAAAATCTCTTCTGGTAGGAAAAATACTAGTCTTAGATCTTATGTAAACCAAAAGGTATTCCCTATTTAAAATATGACATATTTCTCTGTTGACACTTGAAATCCTGGTACACGATTTTAAATTATGTGGGAAAGATCAGAATAATTGATTGTTGTATTTAGGAAACACACATTATGCTTTGGGTATTTAACTTTAAAAAAATTTTCCTTTAATTTCCATAAACAAAAATACATGTAGAACCTGAAGTTAGTTTTACTTAAAAAAAAAAAAAAAGAGTAGAATCATTTTGGGAAGTTTTTTAGTGAGTTGTGACCATGCAAAACAAGTGAACACTGGTAACTTCTCTGACCTATACGGTACAACGATCAAAACAGAATAAGAAAGTATTGCTGCTTAGGGATTAAGGGACACATCCTCATGTCATAATGTTTCATCTGAGTGCAACGAGGCTTAGAGTACTGGATAGGATTGGCATACATTTTAAATAAATGTTTTGGTTGTTCATGGTTTAGGTTCTCTTAGGTTAAATTTCAGTCAAATTCTTAGCAGTACTAATCTTCATATTTTAGCTAATTTCTTTTTGGATTCCCCAACCAAATTAACAGAAACGTTAGTATTACATGTTTGAAGAAACTCTGAAAGTAAAGGAAGAGATTAATATTTAGGAATTCAATTGGATGCAGAATCAAATTTATAGTCTATGAAAGATTTATCATTCCTTCCTTGTTATATAATAAGTAGGTCTCAGGCAATACTTTATCTCTTAGTGGTATGCTCTCCTTTTATAAATACCAAAAATATAATATTTATATTCTGAGTATCCAAAGAGCCATTACCTTGAATCTGTGTCTTCTAGTCATGAAGTGCAGATGATTTCTAAGGCAGATAACATTTGGTTTATTCAAAAAACCTTTTAACATGTCTTATGCAGTCAGTTAATCTGTCAGACTGATAAAATGTCTCTCATACTTCTCCTCCTCTTCCTGTGCATATAAGCTTTTATTTAATTCAGTTTGAAATAGCTTGCTTCTACTTTTCATTTCCTCTTCATGATTGTGGCACTGTCTTTTTTATGCTTTGTTCTTTGCTGACATAAAATATTTATCAACATATCATCTAAGAAGATTGGCTCTCCACGGTAGACACCCAATATGTTTCACCACATGGAAAATGTCTCTTCTTATTTATTCCTAAAATCTATAGCCAGATTCCCATATGTCAGTTTTAGCCATTGATATTTGAAATGTAAAACTAAATAATTTCATGGATAGAAATTATGTATGGACATTGCCATAAACACTACATTTTAAAATAATTTATATCTAAAATTTAAAAAGAAGAATCATACTTGTTGATATCAAACAAACATGGATTTGGAATTTATTTTATTCTGTAAATTGTAATGAAAAAATAGGTGTTCCAATAAACTTATTTTTCATTGTTTCTTCAATATAACTTCCCAGATTGTTAAAACAATAACATTAGTCTGAGACTATTTTTTAAATGTGGCCTATTATTTCAAGGTTCATTTCTCTCCCCAAATGTTAAACTATAACACATAAACAATGAGTTGGTTCCAAGAATGAAAATTTCTGCCAAAAATTGTGTTCATACCCTGTCACAAAAGTCCCAGTAAAATATATATTCAAGAAAAAGAATATAAAATATTGAAAGTAATATCAAAAGTCTCCCATTCTTTGAAATCGCCCATGCGGTACTACCATTAAACCAACTTTAATTCAGTGCGATTACAGGAAACCCCAACTTCAGTAGGTGCTAACATTGAAGATGAGAATATGAAAACAGATTCATAAAGATAATTATCAAGTCAGATTGCACTTGCAACATCATGCTTTCTCTTTCAATTATTTTATCTGCTTAAGCGATGTGTAAAAGTTAGGATGTGCATCACAAAATAATCAATTTGTTTGAAATTTTATAAGTTGTCCATCCAGATGCATCTCTCTAAATTGATGCATTAGGAGAAAAAATGCTGTCTATAAATAAACTTTATTTCTTTCTCATTTTGTAGAGAATTTTAACATGAAATTAATAGAATATTGCTTTTTGAGAACTATATAATATTTATGACAGTGATAGTTATTGAAATTAGTTCATATTTCATATAGATTTTTTTAAAAGCATGCTTTTATATACAAAAACTATCAACCTCTGCCCAAAATAGACTTGAGATAGACATTTTTGAAATGGTAATTATATGGTCTATTGCCTTTTTCAGTTTCTTATTACATATGCTGTATGTAATAGAAAAAAATATGTATATAATATAGGTTTAATATAAATGTAGATAGGCATATAATATATTATAAATATAAATCTTTCTCAAATAAAATCTCTTTGTCTCCAAACTATGCCCTAAGTTGTATGCAGAGCTGTATTAGTCCATTTTGTGCTGCTATAACAGAATACCTGAAACTGGGTAATTTATAAAGAACAGAGGTTTATTTGCTTATAATTCTGGGACAGCTGCATCTAGCACGGGCCTCAGGCTGCTTCTACTCATGGCGGAAAGCAGCAGGTACAAGCAGATCACATGGCGAGGGGAAGCAAGAGAGAGAGGAGGTGTTAGAGTCTTTTAAACAACCAGCTCTGGGGGGAACTAGTGGAGCGAGAACTCACTCATTAATTTCCCCACCTAGGGAGAGCACTAATCCATTCATGAGGGATCCTCCCCCATGACTCAATCAGTTTCCAGCACTGCCACATTGGGGATCAAATTTCCACGTGAGTTCTGGGAGTATAATACATCCAAACTCCATCAAGAGCCTAATATTTTTAGCAGGGCATATAATAATACACAAAACAAAATACCCTATTTTGAACTCATAAAATTGATTTCTACTAATGAAATCATAACTTCAAGTATTCTAGTAAAAGTCATTTCCTGATATCATGCCCACTTATGCTATACAGGTATTTTTAATCACCTACTGTTTTCTTTACAGTACAACAGATTTTTAAATTAGTTTGTAATAGAGCAAAGAGGTTGGCAAAAATGTAAAGAAAAAGTTTCAAAAGTTTTTTATTATAAAAAGAAACTTTTTAAAAGAAAGTTTTATTATAGTCTATGTCTTTAGATATAATTGAGGTTCTCTTTGTTATTTTTCTATGTGTACAACTCAAAAAGGCTTGTTGACAGCAAATCAAAGCTTCTAAAATTGAGTAAACTGAATGAAGGAAAATCATGTTAGATTTCACAAGGAAGAGATTAAAAAACTTAAATGTTTTAGTAGTGTACGGTTTGTACACTATTACCTTAGAGGCATACATTTTGTCTGCATTAAATCATTCAAAGGAAGAAGCTTTAAAAAATCAATATCTCTATGGACCCAAAGACCAGCTATACCACCAAGTTATATTTTTAAATGATCTTAATTTGGAATTCATCCACTCAAGAACAGATTGAATATTAAAAGGTGTGAAATTTTTGAGAGCTGCAATTGTTTCAAAGATTTTGGATAGCTTAGAGACAGATTTCAGAAATATTGATTTCTTAGTATTTTCTTTGCCAAACTGAAAAAATAATGTATCCAGCCCTTAAGATTTTGCTTTTGGAATGTCTCAAGGTCATTAAAATTTGTATATTATCATAACTGCTTCATGCAGCTCTGTAAGCAGTGTGATCAGGGCCCTTGTACGAACTTTCAAAGAGCCGTCCAGGTTTATTTTTGTAAAAAGTTCAGAGCCCTTCATGATTCACTTTTCATGAGTACCTCTTTGGGAGTCAGTCAGCATAATCTTTAAACAAACAAACAAACAACAAAAAAACTCCCTTAAATACCCAAACTAACCCAGAAGGATTTGAAATTAACATTTGTGCTGTTAGAACAGTTTGACAATGTGATTAGTAAAGTCAGATTGTCTGTAAAAAAACAGGTGACAAAGTAATGTGATCATGTACATTTTTTTCTGTAAGATATTCAGTTCTGTACATCTCAGATTTTTCTTTTCTTCATTGTCACTGTCAAAAGGACTTATTATGATTAGCTAGATTTGCTCCATACTGTTTTGAACCATTTAAAATTCTAAGCTAGATTTTGAAGTAAAATTTTTTGCCTTAAATTTTTAGTGAAAAGGAGGAATTACATTCAATTTTTCTTCAGGACAAAGATAAATTATTAGTTACTATTTTTTAATAGGCATTATTATCATTATTTTTTGGATCTGCCAAAGCAAGATTTTAATTCTCAAAATATGCTCTTCTTTCGTTTTGCTTTTGTCAGTTGATGCATACATGAGGAGGTAAGTTACATTTAGTATTTGTCTCAGTTGGAATTTCCCTAAAATATATTCTAAAAGCACTGATCTATTGATACTTCCTGCAATAAAAGTTTGCCTTGGGCCAATAGGTTTGGATACTCATATTATTTCTGTATCTTGGAAAAGATTGATAAATGGTAGCATTTCATAGTGTGTGAGTTCTTTGGTAGTGAAAACAAATTCTAATTGTACTTCCTCCTCTGACCAATTGTGTGGGTGTTAGAGAAGTCGTTTCCTTCCTCTTGACTTCATTTCTTCACACATATATGGAGAATGCTGAATCAGTGATTTTCTAAGAACTCTGGTCCTTGGCCTGTGTACTTATTTTAGTATAGATAAAATATAGGTTGGGTCTCTGTGTTCTTTGAAGTGTATGAACACTGTCAACATAAAAATAAGACTTTTGGAAGTGTCATCCTTTATGGTGGTCCCAAAGATTTCCCTAAATAAAAGGGCAGAAAATACAGCTGATAGATTGTAGACTAGAAAGATTTTGTGATGAATAGGAAAAATGATTTAATTTCAGGAATTGAAGAAGAACTACAATTTTAGGTTATGAAGTAAAAGGGGCTATTTGGTATGATGGCACAGCATGAGTTTGGTCAACAAAAATTCTGTTAATGTAGAAAATGGTAATTGCATATTTAGTGAAAATGTTTTAACTTCTAAAATTTTAGTTACCCTATAATCAAGCCAACACTATGACTTTAGCTGTTGTCAATTTTGAAATGAGTATTTCTTTGATCTAGTAGTAGTCTAAGTTTTACTGAAACTCAGTAAACAGAGGGATATGGTTGGAAAATTTAACAAACAGGGAAGAAGAATTTATTTTATATTTGCAACATTTTTTCACTGTAAATAATATGCTTATTATATTAATCACTTTGCAACTTTTGCATTTGTAGCCTTAACCTTTCGCACAATTTGATCAGAAAATTTGATTTGAGCTTCACTATTTTTATGGTTCAGACTCCATGCAATGTACATAAGTACAATAACGTCACAGCATATTAATTTTGCAATCAACAGGAGATGTACTGGGGTGATTTGAATTATACATCAAGAAGGATTGCATCTTTTTTGTCACATCTTGTAGAATGTTTTTAAATAAGCATTATTCAAAGAAAACTAGGTATTGGTCTATTAATTTAGCATTACAGTCTTCAAGTACATTGTTTTTATTTTTATTTTTCTTATACTGATTCTTCTATATTCTGTGACCTTCAGTACAAACTACTGTGTGGCTTGGCATAAGAAAATAAATGAGGAACTTGTTCTCAAAAGTTAGCCCACAATAACTAAGAATATGTTAGATTTCAGATGAATTAAATCTTGATTTATCAGATTTTTCTCTGTATTAGGAACTATAATAATTATTGTAATGTATTCAGTCAGTTAAGACATGTATGTGCGTAGCAATAAATACTTACATAAATTATTCTCCAATTGATTCTAGTGACAAAGATATCTGATTATTTCTAAATAAATGTCTTTAAAAATATTTTCAATTCTTATTTTCCCCAAGAAATAATGACTTTTACTTAAAAAATGGCTTCACTAGGGCCAGCCCCGTGGCTCACTCGGGAGAGTGCTGCGCTGGTAGCGCTGAGGCTGCGGGTTCAAATCCTATAAAGGGATGGCCGGTGTGCTCACTGGCTGAGCGTGGTGCAGGTCACACCGTGCTGAGGGTTGCAATCCCCTTACCAGTCCAAAAAAAAAATGGCTTCACTAAAGTAACTTTATTATGTGACTTTAATAAGTATACATGGTAAAACAACTGTGACTGTTACTACTTTATTGAAGCAAATGGTAATTATAAATTGATGCATGATAATTGACCAACAGACCTTATGCCAACATTATCAATTTTGTGGTGAGCTCAGTTGACTTTTAAGCTATTCAAGCATTATCTATTTATTAGTAATTCTCTTTTTCATTTAGCCAGATATTTCTAGTGCACAGTTTAAAAACCTCAATTATACTCAAAATAAGCATTTATGCAAACATAAATTTTTACATTGTTATTGCTTTTCTGTAAGTAAAAATGATACCTGAACTATTACTTGTGTTTAAATCTATTATTTAAGAAATTTAATTGCAGAATATTTAATAACCTAAAAACAATTTTCTTGTTAAAAACAAATTTAACTTAACAATTTTTCTGAAGTTCTTACAACAAGAAAATGGAGGGGACACACTTGGGTGGGAGGGGGGAGAGGGAGGAGGGAGGGAGGTTTCGGTGAGGGGACACAATAACCAACTACATTGTATATTGACAAAATAAAAATAATAAAAAAAAAAGAAAAAAAAATAAAATGTTTTCTGATGTATGAAATTCTAGAGAAAAAAAAATCCTTTGATTCCAGAGTAAAAGACTAAAAATGCAAATACTGGCATATTATGGAATCAAAACATAATTGGTCAATTAACAAGTGAAAATAATTATCATTTATGTTGATGCAGGGAAAAGTATGAAGAGGGCAAAATTTTGAACACACAACAGTTTTTCTTTTCTTTCATTCTCCCAAAAAAACAAATTTAACTTAGATATATTCATTTTCTATATTATTAAAATTGTGTTTTAAGTTACCCATATATCATATTATATATAGTCATTCAAAATATAGCATTTGGTTGGATTAACTTGTAAAAACTTCATTTCTGCCACAATGATTCATATAGGCTGTAGTATCTCAAAGGACAAAGGCTGTGATTGTCTTGATATCACAAAAATCTTGAGCAGTGTGGATGCTTAAAATCAATGATAAACTTTTAATCTTTAATTAAAAAGAAGCACCCTGAAATTTAGAGATACATTTGGAAATGGGCTTTATCATATGCAAAAAAAAAATCCTTATAGTTATAGTAAATGCGTTAACATGTAATAATCCATATACAGCCTTAGAGTAAGGAAATGGTTCCATGTTTGACCCTGTTTCATGTGATAAATTCAAGTGTTTCCTCAGAGTCAGTCTTGAAAATTTTAAGCATAATTTGCTTATTGTCCTCAGTTTTAAGGAAAATTGATCAATATTTGACTTTGGTGGCTTATAAACCAATTTTCACTGTTCAGCTTGGAAACTAAAAGTCTGGAATAGGTTGTTAAAATGTGTTTGTTTTCTTTTTTATCGTTGTCACTTGTTCTGCCTCTTTTACTTGTTCCTTCATACCCTTATAAATAAGTCCAGACTCATCACATTCCTTTTTTGTTTTGACTTTTCAGTTATCAGATTAGAAAGGATTTTGATCACTAAGGTCTAGATGACACATTTCAGTCTTAAAAATGAAAAGCAAATACCTTATTACCTCTCTGCCTAAAGCAGTCTTTCTCTTTTCACTACAGTACATTTCAAAACTCTGTATTTAAATATTACAGGAGTTGATTATTCAAATAATCAATTAGAATATTGTGTGTGTGTGTGTGTTTATGTGTGTGATTCTGATCATTGAAGCAGAACCATCATTTGATGGGTGGAGAGTTGCAGAATTCCACTTAGAAAATCAACCCTACCCAAAGTGTCTTGTGAAAGCATTGGGTTTTTTTTTTTTTCTTTTATACTTCAGCTTGTATTACCAGTAAATTACATTGCTTATAGATGAAACATCTTGTGATGAAAAATAAATGTGCTGTGTGCATGTCAATGACACTTAAAAATATTGCACAATGCTCCCTCATTAATCCTTATTACTGCATAGAAACATTACTTTCACTTCTATTTTCCTGTGTATCTCTGACCTATTACTTCTGTCTAAGCATTTCATATGTCTTTGGTTTCATAATATTCTAATTTTATCCAAAATAGATTTTCGGTAATGGGCCACAATAATCAACCACATTGTATATTGACAAAATAAAATTTAAATAAACAAATAAAAATAAAAATAAAATATAAAAATAGATTTTTAAACAAGTTCAAAATGTTTATCTTTTAAACTTTTATTTTTATATTCATATTATTAAATATACCCTAAAACGCAGAAATGATCAGGAAATTATTTTTACTGTTGGCCTTAAAATTTTACAAAGAATAAACTTGAAAGTCATCTGTCCAGATCAATATATATCCAAGTTTTTATTAACATATAATTATTTTTTTAAAAAAATAGATTTGCTACTTGTTCCAGGTCAAACATGATCTCACAGTGTTTTGAAAGAAGTCACTTAACAATGTAATGTCTGAATTTATCTAAAAAATAATCATGAGAAATAATATAAAATTTTAGTTGTGAAAACAGCTGCATTATAGGAAAAATTTATTAAACCATGATAAGCATAATTTTATTAGGTCAGTCTCATGCTAGTTTCTATTGATTTTTGGTCTTTCCCATTACTATTTTCCACATAAGGATTTGGAGGCAGAGTAGCCTGTTAAGTCAAAAACAATGTTTTTCCTTATTTCTATTTCTAGTAGTAGGTTTCATGAGAGAAACTGACATTTCAATAGGGGACTGTACTTTGCCATCACTGCCACTGAAACTAGAAAATCTATCGAGTTCTTGCAAAATGTTGAGTTCAACAGCACACTGCCTTTAGGGGAAAGACCAGTCATTACTTCCCAAGAGGCCAGCATATTGAATAGGTTAGGTCTGGTTTCAGAAAAACATGCTACAGAAGACAAATTTCATATTCTCTATAAACTGGAGTTGAGAATACATTGCAATATATTAAAATTTACATTGTAAATATATTTAGTTATGCTAATATGTGTTGGGAACAAAATATTTATTGTGCTTGACTTTATTAAAATCTCTTTTTAGCTTTCATTCCTGGACTAAAAAAAGGTACAGTAGAAACCAACACGAACCATAGCAGTGTGCATGTTTCATTTTTAAATGAATTGATGATTTGTGTTTAAGAACTTTTTGTCCTTTCACTTTTCATAAAACATCACAATTTCAACTGTTTGCTTCAAACATATATTTAATATGTTTAAAACGAACTGACCTCTAGGAAGGGTATTCAGTCAGTTGGGTATCTTGTATACCTGGATGCTTTTTCCAAATTGTATGCCATCAATCTCTAGATAGCAAAATTAATATGATTCTACAGTCATTTATTTGACTTACTGTACTTGCTTTCAAATTACCTAGGGATTTAATTATTCCTTTTTCTCCTCTGACAGTGTAAGCATTTTCAGCATTTTGTCTGAGGAGGCATTACAGATATAATTCTACTTTTCTATATTTTTTCCAATTTGATATATAAATCATATATGCTGTATACATGCCAGTCAAAATAATCCAAGTTTATATACTTTGTGAACTTGTAGTAATATGTAAGATGCATTTTCTTTGCCAAATTATAATGCATAGATTACATATGAATCTATACTAAGTTAGGTTTAACAGACAAGAAATTTCTTTAAAAATGAAGTTTAAGCAATCAGTTAAAATGTAATTAATTTTATTGTGCTGATAAAATTTTAAAATACTGCAGGATATTTTGAATGTTTCAAACATATTTGCACTCATTGTGTTTGTGCATGTATTTCTTTATTGTCCACTTTGTATTTGAGGATGGATCTGTCATATTGTTTCATAGCTATTTAAAAGAATAATTTATTTCACTTCATACACTTTTATTTTAAAGTGTAATTTATAATCCATTGATAGTTTGACCAAATAGAAATAGCATTGAAAGAATAAATCTTCCTGAAATCAGTCATAAATGTAAATTGTTATGTAAAGAAGAACCTCACCTTTAATCTTAAATTTTGATGTGCCAGCAATACTAACAGTATACTTTATTATTTTTTGGTATTTTAAATGTTGTTAAGTGTTGCTTTGGACTTTTTACATTACTTTGGAGTAGTTCTCTTGTGATCTTATACAATCAGTTCTAATTTTCATGATACATTTTTGTCTATCATCTAAATAGTGGAATTTCAAGCCGAATATTTTATTTCCCTTGAAAATTTTGAGCATTAAATGCTTACGTGGTTAATTCAAGTTAAAGTGGATGCCTTGCATGTGCTTTTCATTTTGTCTCTACCCTTCTAGATTATTGGATATCTGCTGATATTATTCAGTAACTAAGGATATCTAATAGTCATGGGGAGTCATTTGGGTTTGTGATACAAAGTCAAGGTGTTTTGAGCATAACTATTCAGAGGTATAGTAGAAAGAGCATTTGAATGTGAGTCAGGACATCTGGAGTTCTGATGACAGTTCTACACCTGACTTGATATATACACCTAGCCACATAATTTAAACTCACAGAATCTCTACTTTCTTATTTTTCCTCATTTAAAAAGTTTTATGTCTGGGCCGAGCCCGTGGTGCACTCGGGAGAGTGCGGCCCTGGGAGCACAGCAGCGCTCCCACCCGCGGGTTCGGATCCTATATAGGGATGGCCGGTGCGCTCACTGGCTGAGCGCGGTGCAGCCAGTCTCAAAAAGGATAAAAAAAAAAAAGTTTTATGTCTCTGCAACATGACAGTATGCTCATCATAATAGTAATAGGATCAAAAGCTAACAATAGCTAGTATTTGAATGTGTACTATGTTCTAGGCATTGTTTGTAATAATTAATATACAAATGTTTTAAATACTTGTAACACTTTTACATGTAGGTTCTATTATTATTCCCATTTTTTCAGACATGGAAACTGAGGCAAATAAAAGTTAAATAACATGGAAATTCATTCGATAATTTCTAAAGCACTTATACCTGTGTAAGACATACCATTACTAAAATTGTTTGAGACTTCATCACTACACCACTGAGTAATGATAATTATAATTAAGCTTATACTTTAAATTTCACTTTCATTGAATAGCATTTATTTAGTATACTCATAAAGCAGTTGGGTCCTGACTCTAAGCTACACCGAAAAACCATAGTGGTGTTTATTGTTATATTTTATGTCAATTTTCACATTTTGAAGATCCACTTTCCATTATCAGCTCATTTTAGAATACTTTTTATCATTTACCTCACATAGTACAATTTTTTAAGCATATTTCATAAAATTGTCACTACATAAAAGAAAAAAGCCCTCTGTGACCTTAACCATAAATTTATGAAACTAGAATCATTTTATTCATTCAACTTTTCTTTTGAGGGCTATCTTATTTCCAGGGATGACACTGAGTTACTTTCCAAAATATGTAGTTTCTTCCCTCATGGTAAAGTTGGTATATGCAGTTAAGTACTTAGCAAAAAGAGAATTATTTCTACTTCTGGAGATGCCTTACTTATCCCCCAAGAAGAAATTGCAAATATATATTTGTCAATCCATTCAGGGAAAATTCTTTTTTACCTTCTCCTGAGGAAAACATGCATTAATAGAAGACAGCAATGACTGGAGTCTTAGGCAGGAGCCGAGGGCATCCACCCCCTCCACTGGGAAGCAGGCAAGACAGCAAAACCTGAGGACCTAGGCAGGAGTTGAGGGCAGCCCCTTCCACCCAGAAGCAGGCAAGAGAGCACACAGAAAATACCACTATCGTGCAGGTGGCCCACCATAGCCACCACCAAAGCCATGGCTGCTGCAAAAGTGGTTCAACACCATAGCAGTAGCCACAACCACTGTGCAGGTGGCCTGCCACACACTTGACTGTATTGACACAAGGAGAGTCATCAGCAGAGACAGGAAAAGGAAGAGGACATCTCTCTCTTCAATGTCCACTCCAGAGTGGTAGAGGATGCATCTGCTTTACCAAATGACCAGACATCAACATAAAGATGCTAGAAATTTGAAAACCCAAGAAAATATGACACCACCAAAAGAATATAGTAATTCTCAAATACCAGACCCTATAGAGCAGGAAACTCTTGAAATGACAGAAAAGGAATTAAGAGCAACAATCTTAAGGAAACTCACTGAGATATAAGAAGATTCAGTTAGACAACATAATGAAATGAGAAAAGAAGTCCAGGATACGAAAGGGAAAATTTACAAGAGATTAATACCTAAAAAAGAATGTAGCAGAACTGGTGGAACTGAAAGAGTCACTCAATAAAATTAAAATAAACACAACTAATGGCTTAAGCAGCAGGCTAGAACAAGCAGAGGAAAGAAATTGCTGATCTCAAAAATAGTCTTTTCAAGATAACCCAGGCAGACCAAAAAAAAAAGGAAAAAAATATTTAAAAAAATAAAGAAAATCTCAGAGAGATAGCAGACAGCCTTAAACATACAAACAAACATTTGAATCATGAGTCTTCCAGGAGAGGAAAAAGTTAAAGGCATGGAAAACCTATTCAATGAAATAATAATGGAAAACTTCCCAGGTATAGGGAGAGACATGGCTTAAAAATCCCCAAACAGATTCAACCCAAAAAGATCCTCTCCAAGACACATGATAGTCAAACTGGCAAAGTTCAAAGATAAAAAGAGAATCTTAAAAGAAAAGAGAAAAGCATCATGTAAACTATAAGGGAGCCCCTATCAGACTAACAGCAGACTTCTCAGCAGAAACTCTACATACCAGAAGAAAATGGGTTGATATATTTAAAATACTATAAAAAAACCGAAATAAAACAATAAAAACCTGCCAACTGAGGATACTGTACTCATCAAGGCTATCCTTCAGAAATGAGGGAAAAATTGTGTATTTTTCCAAGCAAACTAAGAAACAAAAGCTGTCAGAGTCCACCACCATACAACCAGCCCTACAAGAAATCCTCAAGGCAGTCCTGCATTTGGAATATGAAAAACAATAATCACTACCACAAACATACAAGGTAGAACAAAAAGTGCAAACGAGCAAGAGAAAGAAACTAAATCTTACTACCACAAAAAACCTATAACGTAATAATGCCCCTGCTTTATTTCTGATTTTGGTAATTTTGGTCTTCTCTTTTTTTCTTGGTTAGTCTAGATAAAGGTTTGCAAATTTTGTTGATCTGTTTAAAGAATCCACTTTTAGTTTTGTTGTTTTTCTCTATTGTGTTTAATCCCCTATTTCATATATTTCTGTTGTAATCTTTGTTATTTCCTACTTATATTTGCTTTTGGTTTAGTTTGCTCCTCTTTTTCTATTTTCTTAAGGTAGAAGTTTACATTACCGATTTGAGATTTTTCTTATTTCTAATATAGGTGTTTACAAGTATGAATTTTCATATAAGCTATGCATGAGCCCTGCATCCGACTCTTTTTCTATTTTCTTAAGGTAGAAGTTTACATTACCGATTTGAGATTTTTCTTATTTCTAATATAGGTGTTTACAAGTATGAATTTTCATATAAGCTATGCATGAGCCCTGCATCCGATAAATTCTGATATGTTGCGCTTTGATTTTTATCTCAAAGGACTCACTAATTTCCCTGCAATTTTTCTTTTTACCTATTGTTTATTTAGGAAAGTGTTGTTTAATTTCCACACAGTTGTAAATTTCCTTCTGTTATTGTGGTCAGAAAACATATTTTATATGATCTTAGTCTTTTTAAATGTATTAAGACTTGTCTTGTGGCCAAAAATAGAAAAAAACAAAATAAAATAAAAAAGAAAATATATATTCATAAACATTGATTAATACTTTTCATTGTGTTTGTTTGCAAGTGGACTTTTTTTTACATATTTTAAGAGCAAAAGTTTCAGCTGTATCAATTACCTTTTATGCTATCATTGAGGTTTAGGGTTTATGAGCAGTAGAATGTCAACTGGTTTGTTTCCCTGCAGTCATTTGTCTGCTGTCCATAGTAATGCTTCAGTTATCCAAGCTGATTTTTGGAACATTTTTACAGTGTTTTATTAGACAACCTTTACCCCTTGGGCCCACTGTTAACTCTCAAAGGTCTGTTCTTGAGTTGGTTTTCCACATTTCTTGTTAGTACTGAAGGGTCAGCTGTAATTTAAAAGTTCATTATTTTAGACTTGAAGTGTTGGATGAGTCAGAGATAATTGTTTAGGGGTAAGGATGTGGGAGAAAGCTAGGTTGCATTGGCAGGATCTAGGAAAGACTGTGAGGAAATGGATTCTCTCTCATCCAAATGAATCACCTCACCTTGCTTCATCTGACTACTTAGTTAATAAGAGTGCATGAACATAAAACATAATTCATCCTTATTCATGATAGATATGGAGTTTTTCATATGTCAATTAGTGAGAAAAATAATGTCTTTTCACAAGGTATTTTTTTTCATGGCCAGGAGTTAATGAAAATGCATGTATATAGTTTCCAAGTGACATATTTATAGCAGTCATAATATTAATCCCTTCATGCTAATTTAATACCTCCCTAAATTCCCAGACCAAAGGACTAAATCAATATGAGGTTTTGATAGTTTTGTTTTAGATTATTAATAATAGACTCTAAAATGTCATAGAAAAATATTTGTAAAAGGAATTAAGCCTTATGAAGCATTAGCATTTGGAAATTTTAGCATCTAAAATTGCCCTCTTCAGATAGTATATAACAAGTTTATTCTGCCTTATTTATTATATATTATACATTGACATATGGAGCTAAAAAAAAGTGCCTTATGACAAATTTGTATTGCTTTTTACTTTTTTTCATAATAAAGGGGAAAAAGAAGGAAATTTGATATTATTTATCATAAAAAAGTAGACTAGAGGAGAAAAATTAGTATCTTTTTGAGACAATGCAGAGTTATTATAGTTAGAAAATTGCTGCAGTACTGTGATGTTGTCTTTCTGATAACACCTTTTGGCATAGCTTTGAAACAGTATGTTATCTGTGAAGAGAAAATTCATTCTTTAAACTTCATGATCTGGGTTTACACTATTTGTCTTTTTTTCCCCTTTAATGCATGTAGGTGAAATAAATGGCATTGCTAAGTGACATATTAGTCAGCTGCTTGTTAGCAAACATGGCTCTTAAGTTTAAATGAGCCATATCTCTGTGAAAGTTCTAAATACTTGTTTCTGCTTCAGCTAATTAAAATGGTAATCCTCGTTTCATAAAGCATAATTTCAATATACGTCACTTTCATATTACATTGTCTTGAAATGGACTCTATTTGACTGACACAGCAAAAAGGTGAAATATTACATTTCTTTTCTTTTCTTTCTTTTTTTTTTAAAGATGACCAGTAAGGGGATCTTAACCCTTGGCTTGGTATTGTCGGCACCACGCTCAGCCAGTGAGCAAACCAGCCATCCCTATATGGGGATCTGAACCCATGGCCTTGGTGTTATCAGCACCACACTGTCCTGAGTGAGCCACGGGCCGGCCCCCAACATTTCTTTACTTTTGTTTATAGATATCATATAAAAACCTGGTGTGTTTTTTTTCCCCTTTATAAATATCAAGCACAACTGTGTGGCATATCTCAATATATCACCTATGTGAGAAAAATACTAAAGTGTCATTGTTGACTATTAGCAGCATTTTCATACGAAGAAACACTACTGATATAATTATTATAAGGTACATACCCTCCCATAAAACTTGTTTAAACTAGTTACGTAGTATTCTTAGTATTAATAAATCAAAATCTGTGTAAATATGAGCATTCAAGTAGAATTAACAAAAAATAAGCCTGATTTTTTGGATCTAGAAATATGACTTTCCAATATTTGCAATGTACAAAAATCAAATATAATAAAGCATATAATTAAAAAAAAATATGGCCTGTCAGCTGACCCGTGGAGAGACTAAGCACTTTCTTCACTACAAAAAGTTACCTGTGCTGATCGTTATACTTCCCTGTGTGTTGACATTTTGTTTTCCCAACTCCATTGAAATCCTACACACCTTTTATGGCCTAACACAAGAAAGCGTCCATGATTACCCAGCTGAAGTGCTATCTTGCTCTAAATGTTAATTACATATGCTATATTCCCAAATCATATATTTCATATTATTTATATGTGTGTATCCAAGATGTAAAACTAGAGTGGAGACCATTTCTTATACTTGTTTGTATCTCTTAAGCACTCAATAAATATTTAGGGAGTGAATAAATGTGCCCAGAATAATTAAGTAGTCAAGTCCATAAGAGAAGACCCACTACTATAGAGATACAGTCACACTTTGCTACTGATATTACTTACATTACACTATACAATATCAAACAAAAAAGTGTAAATACTAAGCATCTTGCAAGGGTTTTAACAGAATTTCCAAAAATAATAAATTGTCTCATTATACTATATTTTTTGTTTTAGACATTTTCAATTTTGTTTACTTGTAATTCAGCACCGTTAAAAAACATTATGAATAAAACATTCTCAAATATAATAATTTTCTCATTACATATACAATTGACAGGATATATTTTAGAATATATCCCCCTCCTAATTCTTAAAACAAATCATTCACAATTTTGAGAAATGCAACTCCTCATGTGAGACACTTAACTAAACTAATGGGATATGAAGATTTGTACTTAATTTTTTGTTGTTGTCCTTTAAAAAAGTTTTCCCGTGGATGGCTTTAGAGAATTATAACTATATTTTATATCTATAATTTAAAAAAGAATCAAAGCATTAAAACCAAATATAGTCACAAACGAGATGAAAAAAGCACTAGATAGAAAAACAAGAGATCGATCGTTAAGTTCTGATTTTTGGCCATATCTATAAAACCAAAAGTAGCAAACTAAAACCACCACCAACAAAAACGGATACCCACTTTGAACTTTTCTGCAGACTTAATTGGGTTACCTGCATTCATGATGAAGTTATGCAGAAACTGCTTTTCAAGAATATCTAAAGTTTAATATAACTGGAAAATGACTATTTCAGTGCTTACCTATCAATCCATTTCTAACCTTCCACATACTTTTTTTTACCCTCCTATGCATTTTATTTACTTATTTATTCTATTATTTTTTGCAATATATTTATTATTATTATTATTTACATTCTAAGATGTTGTGGAACAGTTGGGGGGACAGGGGAAATGGGAGGAGGATAGGGTAGGAGGAGGGAGGGGGCATGGTCAAGGCTGTGGCACTCCTCTCATTCTGGCAGAGGAGACTAGGGGGCTTCTGGTGGTGGCTCAGTTGTGGCTGGGCTGGATGCAGATATTGGGGGTGTGTGGCTGAGGCCCTTCGACTCCAACTACCCCAACTTGGGAGCCTGGGGCACTTCGAGCAGTGGCTCAGTGGTCATCACTGGGCTGGATGTGGATGTTGAGGGGCTGCAGCTGAAGCCCTCCGCTCCCCACTGCCCTGGATTGGGAGCCTGGGGGTCTTCCAGTCCTAGGTTTTACAGGTGTTCTTTGGTGGTGTTAGACCTTTACTAGTTAATATCAAACTTTGTCTCTGATCTGTGGGTATTTTGTGTTTTCTTTTAGTTCTGTGTTGGATTATTCACTGTTCCCACCACTTAAACTCTGCACTGGAACTAATTTGTTGTCCTTTGCTTACTTCTAAAATGGGGGAACTTCCTGTGGGGACCAGCACTTGAGCCCTGTGATTGAGCTAAATTGCTGCTTTGCTGCTGATTCTCTGGGGAAGGCTTTTTGTGCAGTTCAGGTTTTAGTTAACCTTGTAAGTATTTCCAGGTCTTGCAAGGTCCAGTACACCTGGGTTGTGTGGAAACTCTGGTCTGGGCCTGAGCCTTTTCAGCAAACTGCACCCTCTGCAGTTCTATACTCATGACCAGTCTCCACTGAGTGGTCCTGTGCTGATTGGAGGGAAGATCAGCTGCCCATGCTCTGCCCCAGTGTTCCTCTGGTGGGCCCATCACCCCCACTCTCCATTCCAAACACTTCCTATGGGGAAGGCCATGCTCTGGTCACTTGTGATGACTCACCAGCCTTTGAGTGACTCCTTTTTTCAGTTGTCTGTGGACCCTCACTCATCTGTGGGTCCATGGGAACCCTGTTAGTGGTCTTGATGGCCTGGAGGTCACCAAGGCCTTCTTCTCCCCTGCCACCTCTGAGCAACCTCATATGAAGGGTACAGCAGTGGCTTTTGCCAACTCTTGCTCTATGTGCTTACCAGAGCCAGTCTTGAGATGGTTGGGGCTTGAAATGGTCAGAGTGGTCCTTTCTTTCTCTCATTGCGGCTTTTTCTGCCTTTGTGAACTCAGTAGGTCTCTCTTCTTCATCCCCTGAGCTCTAGTGGCCCCAGCTTGCCATTCGTTGATTCTTGATAGTTGTAAATTGGTTAATTGTGGGAGAGAGTGATGCTGCTTGCCATCTATTCTGCCATCTTGATTGGAAATCTCTTCCATATTCATTTTAACCCTCATTCTGTAGTTACTATTATTTATCTTGGTTTGTGAAATGGGTTCCAAGTAATGATTCAGCATTCCAGAAATATGTTTATTTTTTTTCTGTTTTGACTGATAATAATCATAAAATTAATCACTTTTAGCTTCTTACCTGGGTCCACAATGTGGCAGAATTTTTGGTTGAAATCCATTTTACAAATGGGTATTTTCTTGCTGGGATACACACAAAAATTGATTATTGAAAAGGCAACTTTCTCACCAGGCAAATTGTTGAGCTGACTATAGCCCAGGAGTCTTAAATTTCAAGTGATGTTATCAATGATTTTGATCAGCACTGTCAAATGAAAATATGAGAGTCACAAATGTAATTTTTCATTGTCTAGTGGCCACATTTTTAAAAAGTAAAAAGAAACATGATATTAAGTTTAGTAATGAATTTTATTTAACACAATATACACAAAATATTATCGTCTAACACATAATCAATAAAAAAAAGTAATGAGATATTTTACATTCCTTTTCATGGTGAATCTTGAAATCCAATATGTATTTTATACATGCAACACATCTCAATTCCAACTAGCCACATTTCAAGCACTCAAATAGCTGTGTGTGGTACTATGGATTAATGTACCTCCAAAACTTAGTACCGACTGTGACAGTGTAAAGAGAGTGGGAAATCCTATTATGGTGGGGCCTTGAAGAGGTGATTGAATAGTAGGACCATGCAGTGGTGAGTGGATTAAAAATTATGGTCAGGGGTGTGGTTCTGAGGGCTTTAAAGAAGAGAGTGGATGAGGAAGTTACTCTCTGCTCTCTTTGCTCCACCATTTTCACAATGTGATACCCTGTGTCTCTGAAGACCCTAACCATATGTGTTCCCTGGACTTTGGCCATCCCAGCCTCAGAAACTGTAAGCAATAAATTTCATTTTTTTTATAAATCACCCAGTTTCAGGTATTTTGTTATAAACAACAGAAACTGACTAAAATAGAAAATTGCTACCAGAGAAGTGGAGTGTTGCTTATAACAAATACTTGAAAACGTGGAAGCAGTGTTGGAACTGGGTGTTGAGGAGAGGTTAGAAAAATTTGAAGGAGCAGGCTAGAAAGTTTTAAAATGTTTTAGAGATTGGTTAAATGGTGGTGAGCATAATGATTTTGGAAATATGGACTACAAAGACCATTCTAAGGAGGTTTCAGATAAAAATAAGAAGGAGTTTATTGCAAACTAGAGAAAAGATCACCCTTGCTATGAACTGGCAAGGAACTTGGCTGCATTCTGTTGGTGCCCAAAAGTTTTATGGAATGTGGAACTTCAAGGTGCTGACCCAGGTTATTTGAAAGAAGAAATTTCTAAGCAGCAAAGTTTTTAAGAAGTCACATGGCTACTTGCAACAGCCTACGCTGAGTTATGGCAGAAAAGGCATAGTATAAAGCCAGAATTTATAATTCAAAAGAGGGCAAAAAATTGGAAAACATTCAACCTGGCCATGTGGTAGAGAAGCAGAGAGCATTTTCACGAGAAAAATGCGATGGTACTAAGAAGATTAGTACAAAAGAAAGGGATTATCAAGAGAAGGGGGGAAATGCCCTGAAGGCATTGAAGAAGCCTCTGGGGCCAACCAGTCCATTACAGGCCTGGAGGCCTAGGGAGACAGAATGGTCTCAGGGAACAGGCCTGAGGCACCCTCCACAGCTCGCTGCCCAGGGCCACTTTAGGAAGCTGTTTCCAGCACCAGCACCCTAGTTGCTTTGGCTGCTCCAGCTATGGCTAAATTGGCCCCAGGTGTGACTGGACCTGCAGCTTTGGAAAATTCAAGCCGGAAGCCTTGGTGGCATCCATGTGGTGTTAGGTCTGCAGGCTTGCAGAATGCCAGAGCTGTGGAGGCTCAGGAACCTCCACCCCGATTTCAAATAGTGTCTGGAAAAGCCTGGGGCTCAGGAAGAGATCTGTCACAGGGGCTGATTCTCGGCATAAAGTCTTTGCTAGAGTGATGCCAAGAGGAAATGTGCGACTGGAGTTGCAGCAGAACCCCACCAACACCATGTCTAATGGAGCCATGGGAGTGGGACTGCCATGGAGACCCCAGAATTGTGCAGCTACCAGCATGCCATGCCTGCCTTGGAGAGCTGAAGCATGGCCTCAGACCAGGAAAGCCATAGAATCAGAGCTAATCAAGGTCTTGGGTCCTCAACCCCAACACCAGCATGCAGAGGACATCGAACATGAAGTCAAGGTACATGATTCATCAACTTTAAGTTTAATGCCTATCCTGCTGGTTTTCAGACTTGTTTGGGACCTGTTACACCTTTCTTTTGGCCTATTTTTCCCTTTTGGAATGGGAATATGTACCTTATGCTTACCTCACCATTATATCTTGGACGTAGATAACTGGTTTTGATTTCACAGATGGGACTTTGTATTTTGGAGTTTTGAGTTGAAACAAGTTAAGACTTTGAGGATGAAATGAATGTATTTGTATGTGAAAAGGATATGAGTTTTGGGGGGCCAGGGGTGGAATGTTGTGGATTGATGTCTCCCCAAAACTTAGGCCCCACTGTGACAATGTAAAGAGGGTGGGAAATTCTATTATGGTAATTGAAAGGTGGGGCCTTGAAGAGGTGATTGGACTGTAGGACCATGCTATAGTGAATGGATTAATAATGGTGGTCAGGGATGTGGTTCTGAGGGCTTTAAAAGGAAAGCACATGAGAGTTGGAGAGTCTCTCTCCCTACACCACCATTTTTTTCTGCCATGTGAAACCCCTGCATTGCTATAAAGCCACCACCAATGAAGACCCTCACCAGATGTGTTCACTGGACTTTGGACTTCCCAGACTCTGAAACTGTAAGCAATAAATTTCATTTTCTTACAAAGTACCCAGTTCTAAGTATTTTGCTATAAACAACAGAAATGGACTAATACATGTGGCTGGTACCTACTGTATCGGTTCTAGATCCTTCTCCAGTGGCTAAAGATTAGCTGGAGGGTTTGGGCTCTATATACATTGGTTTAATATTATACCTTGAAGAAGAACAAATAAAACAATGTTTGAATTTATGCTTGCTCATCTGAGAACATTTTCCCCCTGGCTTGCCAAAGTTCAAAGCAAAAAGAAAACATTTGGGAAACGGGCTCTGGTTGATTTTTACTGCCATAGGTGATGGTGGAAAAAATATTGTATGTGAAGCAGCAAATGGCTGTATAGATAAAAGTCCACACTGTCAATTGCAGACTTTGTGTCATGTGTTTGAGATCTTAAGTACCACAGTTCATTGCATTTTGCTCTCCTTGAAATTCTTGAGTTTTCAAGAGGAGCCCTCAGTAGAGAACACTCATTGGCACTAGTTAAATCTCAGGCTACAGAGGCATGGATGATTTCAGAAAGTGCACTGTATAGTGTTTAATAATAGTCATTATGTATCATAACTTGAACTGGAGCCACAAAGCTGAAAAGTTTCTATCCTTCAGTTCATATAGCATATGATAATTCAATTTTAAAAGATTAGTTACATAATTTAACATGTTAATATGAATGTTATGAATATGCATTTCATATGTTTATCTTCTTTAGAGAAAAGTTTATTGAAATACTTTGCTCATTTTTAATTTGGGTTATTTGTGTTTTTATTATTGAATTGTAAGAGTTATTTTGGTTGCATATGCTTATGCAATGTTATGAATATTAAATAAGATCCTAAAATATCTTAAACAATCTAAAATATATAATAGATGTTTATATGTGGTATTCATAGTGTTCATGCTCACAGAATGTATTTTGTAGACTTACAATGATTCCATATAGTGCTATGGGTCAGAGACAACTTGAAGTATTTCTTTACTTGATAATCACTTAGTGATACTAGTAGTCTAAATTATCACCAAGCTAAAAACATAAAATGCCTTACAAGATAATGAAATGCAATGTTCACTTAATAGTTCAATATTCAAATACATTGATAAATGCTTTATATTCTAATTATGTAATTGCTGATTGGGAAAGATGTGGAAGATAGTATTTAGCTGTTATTCAGATCCATGGGAGATTTAGAAAATATATTTTAACAGTTTGCAGCTTAGAGAAAGCAGCTGTTAGATGCTTTACACAGTTTGAATTTACGCCAGATTAACAGTTATATTTTCTTTGCAGTCAGTATTTGTTGCTGTGTTCCAAATATAATAATAACCTAGAAGAGAAGAGGGAAGAAATGGGGAACTTTATAGAACTCACATTAAATATTTTCCAGATATATTGTCTTAACTCTTCTTAAGCTGTTCAAATGAATTTAAGATGTTAACAATGAGAACATTTTGAAAAGTAACAAAAGAGCAGATTGTTATCAGCAAATATCAGAAAATATAAAGCTTTAACAATAAAAACAAGATGATATCGTGTCTATGCAGAAAGTGATAGATCAATGTCTAAAACACTACTGAAGTTGAACTTAATCTATGATTTAAAAAGAATCAACACCAGAGATAAAGTCATGAATTATTAAACAAATCGTATTGGTAAAGTTGGCAAAATATTTGGAAAAAGATCATCACTCCAAAATACAGATCCAAGAAAATTAAGTTAATTAAAGAACTGACTGTAAAACTGGGGCCATTCAATTTAGAATAAAATATAAGTGAATATTGACCAATCAAAGGACTGTATCTTATTTTAATTTTTCTTTTTTGAATATCTGAATAATTACAGATGGCAAAACTAATTCAGAATAATTCTAATAAAAATATTTAGTTAAACTGAATTATTGAAATTAGTTCTCATGATGACACTGAAAATTACTGTTACTTTTGTTTAGCTTTACCAGGTTTCAGTTCTAGAGTGGTTCTGTTGTCATTAATTTAGATATAGCTCTTCAAAGAGGATGACTATAAAACTTAGGATATATTGCGTTATGTAATATTTATTCTCCTTTCATTTTTATTGGCCATGATGATAATAATCACCAACTTTCAATAAGCAGGTGTAAAACATTACTCATTGCTCACATTTCCAAACATCAACAGATAAAATTAGTTACTTTCGAAAAGCAGGTTATTTTTAAATAGATGGTTGCACAATTTCTTCTAGCAATATTTAATCAAATTGGCTTGTGTTTATAGATGTAGCCCTATTGTTCCTTTACAGCTAATGTGCCTTGATTTTGTATAGTTTCTTATAATACTTGCACAATCCTGATTTTTCCTCCCCCCTCCTTCCCTCTTACAGGCCTTTTGACTCCTGTCCTTCCCTCCACTTCTTTTTATTCAATAATGTTGAGTACTAGGTACATGCCAGGCTCTATATATTAAGTTCTCGTCCTTCATCCTCTAACCTCTACCCAATAAGCAAGGGATGACAGGCGAGAAAATTAGTAGTATATGTATAGTTATATGTGGAAGTAAGATAGAGGTAGATATAAATATATTTATTCATAAATAGGTAAAAATAATATTTTTAATATTAATATTCCATGGTATTCCGTGTGGGAAGATTTGATGTATTATAACCTTGCTTCAGGAAAACATAGAGATAAATCTTAAATGAAATGTCTAGCAAAACTGTATCATAATTTTCAACATTCCCTCAAAACACTTAGAGGCTGAAGGTATAGCCCAAAGAGTCTGCCCAAGTGGGCCGCTTTGAGAATGCACCCTTGCATGCCTGGCATGAGACTGCATATTCAGTTAAAAAATCAAAATAGTGTATGAGTAACTCCTTCATGGAAAATGATGATGTTGCAATTTTATTTAACACTCTATATGCACAACTCATATATACTCAAACATATTCTTCCACATTTTTCGGGCTGCTAAAACCATCAATATTGTCTGAGAGTCAAGTGATAAAAACAACTGAATTGTTTTTAGATTAGTGCTATGACTCTCCTAAACTTAATATTTTACTGTAGTTACTTACTTAATGGTACAAAAGTAGCATAGCGATGAAGGGACAATACTACCTAGGTTTTAATTATTACATGCTCTCTTAGGATTCTATGCAAGAACTCTGAATTTCTATTTTATCTATGATAAGATTATAAAAATAACTCTTATTTACAGTGTAATGGTAATTCAAAACCAGCATTATATCATGAAACATTTGCTTTTCAAATGTAGTTAACAAATACTGTCCAATTAATTAATACTTCTTGAAAAGACTCTCTACTGGATGTTGTGAAACCTTTTTCTATTATTAATCAACTAATGCTATTTTTAAAGGATTTGTCATATTGTTGTGAGATTTAGTTGTACTGTGAGTTACAATTTATTCAAATTTTCTGTGTTTTCCCTTCAATACAACTGTTATAAATGCTTTCTCTTTGGAAGTTTATATAGCAGAACTATAATATTTTGATTCAGTGTTTTCACTGAGATATAATTCACATATTGTACAATCTACTCTTTTAAAATGTCCAATTCACTGATTTTTAGTATATTCACAAATTTGTGCAACTTTCACGTACAATTGTATGATATACCACATTTTGTTTATTCATTCATCAGTTGATAAATATTTGAGTGTTTTTACCTTTTGGCTATTATGAATAAGGCTGCTATGAACATTCACATACAAGTTTTTGTGTGGACATATGTCTTCAGTTCTTTTGGGTGCACACTTAAGAGTAGAATGGCTGGGCCCTATGGTAACATTATGTTTGATATTTTAAGGAGCAACCTAACTGCTTTCCAAATGACTGCACCGTTTTACATTTCTATCAGCACTGTATGAGGATTCCAATTTCTTTGCATCTTTATCAACACTTGTTAATATCTTTCTTTTTAATTGTAGCCATCTAGTGGGTTTGAAGTGTTTTCTCATTGTGCCTTTGATTTACATTTCCCTAATTAATGATGTTGAGTAGCTTTACATGTGCTTGTTGGCCTTTTGTTTATCTTCTTTAGAGAAAAGTTTATTGAAATACTTTGCTCATTTTTAATTTGGGTTATTTGTGTTTTTATTATTGAATTGTAAGAGTTCTTTCTAAAATCTGATGCTAGTTTCTTATAAGATATATGATCTTCAAATAATTCTTCTCATTTTATACATTGTCTTTTCACTTTCTTGGCAGTGTCCTTTGAAGCACAAAAGTTTTATTTTGATGAAGTCTAAATTATCTATTTTTAATTTGGTTGCTTATGCTTTATGTTTCATATCAAGAAATAATTTTCTAATACAAGGTCAGCAAGATTTACACCCATGTTTTTATATAAGAATTTTATAGTTTTAGCTCTTACGTTTAAGTCTTTGATCCATTTTGAGTTAATTTTTATATTTGGTGTGAGGTAAGTTTCCACCTTCATTCTATTGCGTCTCTTTGACTGTGATTTTTCTTCTTACCTCTTCCCCACTTAAGGACCTTGCAACTACATTGGGTCCACTGTGATAACACAAGATAATTTCCTCACCTTAAGATCATCTGATTGGCAATCTTAATTTTTCCTCTTGCCATGTAACATATATTTAAAGATTTCAGGGATTAGGAGGTAGACACCTTTGAAGGGAACATTGTTCTCTGTCTACTGCACCATCTTTTTAACTTCTCTATGAAAAGCAACATTCAATGCTTTAATCATGCTTAAAAGATGTCTGAACGTATGTTTATTAAGGAATTAAAATAATTTGGACTTTTGAGATATAGCCAAGAAAGTCAAGAACTGTGTTAGAGATAGGGGTAATTTCTGACATTCAAGGTTTATTCAACATTTTAGGATATTAAACCCTGGTCAATTTTAAATGACCCATTTCAACAAGTTATTATCTGAGTTGCTGTAAAAATATTTCCTTGCTTTTGCATTCAAATTATAAACACCTTTATTCTTAGCAAGAGCCCATTCAACTGCTTAAAGTCTCAGTTTTCTCATTTATATAATAAAAATATCTAAAGCAACTATCTCATAGTGTGGTGAGGATTTAATGGATTAATGCATGCAAAGAATTTCACACTGTCCTTCAAACACTGTAGATGTTCGATATTATGCTGATATAATACAAGCATTGTAACTTTCTCGTTATTATTATATCTCTGGATGAAACTTTTATTGGATGCCTACTTAACCTTTAGGCAAAACCAATTTTATTTGATGTTTATACCAAGTATAACTAACAGGGGTGTGGCTTACTTTCATTAACCTGTGAAATATTTTTCTAGGAATTTTGAAAGTAAAGTTATTTATGTAATTCTGTTTTTTTTATCATTATTAGTATTTTTAGCCATGTATATCTTAAGTACCAAGTGAGAGGGGTTAGATCCCTGTACTGGCCAGCAAAAAGAAAAAAAAAAAAAAAGATAAAAAAGAAACAGGGAGATAGAAGAGAGACTTCCATAAGGGATAATTAGTATAATTATCATGTAATTAGTATCTCAAATATCACATACACTATCTATCAAAAAATGAATTAAAAATTCTAAACATGCTAAAAGACAAATACTAAAATTCTGGTAAAAACAAATGCATTAAAAAGAATTTGAAGTAACTGCAGAGCAGTACCAGGGAACTTTTGGGGCTGGTAGAAATGTTCTCCGTCTTAATTATAGTGGTGGTATTCACTTACCAAAACTGTGCACTTAACATAGGTCCATTCTATTGCATGTAAATTATACCTTGATAAAGTTGTTTTTTTAAAAAATTGGGGAAAAGCAAATATAAAAAAATCTTCATATGAAAGGGAGATACTTTTTATAAGTTTATCAAAGAAGCTTATAATTGTTAAATATGCCTTGAATCCTCTATTTTCAAAACTAAGTCCAGTTTGGCCTTTACCTTCATCTGGGTTAACCTCTCTGTTAAATTAATTGATGTCTAACTATAAAGATGATAAGCTAGATAGCAAAGTTTAATTTGCATATCTTAGCATATTTTAAAATATAAGCAAAGTTTTGACAGAAATTAATAGATGTATTCATATCAATATGTGCTTATAGTATCTCCTTCTCTTACCCACATATATTTATTAAAATTATTGGGCACATTCTGCCTTTACTCTGTTTTTCTCTTAGTCTTCAAGCTTGTTAGTGTAGACTTCTTATAAATAGTATCAACCTGATTGTTAGCAATAAAGACAAATACCAGTTTAAGAATCAGGCAGCAACATTTGCATTTTGACATTCATGAAAACAGTATATTGTGTCTAACTTAAGTATCTGACATTAAACATTAAACATAACATTTCCTTTTTTATCTCATCCTTTGATAATTTTGAGTGTTTGAGGTGTTTTGAGGAAAGACATGAAACATGTAAATTAATTGCTTTTTTGCCCTTCAGTGATAATTAGGGTATTTATTAAATTGCTTGAAGTCATATGACACACAGCTAAACTCAAACTAAATTCTCTGGCTCTTGTAGGCTTTATGTATTACATTATGATGATCCAGATTCTGTTCTTTAAAAAAAAATGATAGGATGAATTTATAAATTAACACAGAGACATGGATTACCATAATTTTATGAAGACAAAGAGAAACCTTGCAATTGTGACACATGTCTTCTTTGACATTCCTTGCAGCTAAACAGTTTATTACCTTTCACACAGCCTACAGTCAGAGGTAGTGAAGGATTACTGGGAAAATGGTATATTTTCCATGCTTCAGAATTTGAATTATTTCTCAAAGACACAGATTTTGTGGTGGGTAATGTGGCTGTGTTTCCACTTCACCACCAGACTGCACCTTGGCATAGGAAAAATTTGTCTCAGCCCTTTCACGTGTGATGCAGGTATTGCTTCTTGGTGATTACTACGCATATGAATAGTTTTGCATCGGAAGAGGGTGAGAGTACGTAAATAGAAAAGTAGTTATTCAAGACCATATATCTGGACTTACAGTTAGTTTACGAAGGCTCAAAACACTGGAGAGCCAATAATGCACTCTGAATAAGGCCTATGTTCTTTCAGTTATGTAAATTTTATATTTAATGTCCATGAATTATATATTTCAGTGTTGTAAATTACATAATTTATTTTATTCATAAAATTATGCCCAACACATAGCTAAAAATCATCACCTCAATTCCAAAGCAAGTGATATTGTATCCTTTAGATTTGGTACTTTGATGATGCTACTAATTTAAAATGAATATGTTTCATCATGGAAGAGAGAGAACATGAGAAGAAAAAAATAATTTTTGTCACATATATACATTTCTTTTTAATATAAAAGTTATATTTTACCATTTGTAATTTTACCAATAGAATATGAACCATTTTGTATTTATCTTTGTTTAATTAAACAATTTGTGAATTGGAAGTGTAATAGTCATATGCACTATATACCTAATATTACATAGTTAAACTTTTTTTATTACTTTGGAATAACTTTAGATTTAAAGAATATTTGTTGAAGTAGTACAGAGAGTTCCTATGAATCCTTCACCCAGGTTCCCCTAATGTCAGCATTTTACATAATTATGATACATTTATGATAACTCAGAAATTAACACTGGTAATGCATTATTAACTAAACTACAGACTTTGCTCCAGTTAAACCAATTTTTCCAATAATGTTCTTGCTCTGTTCCAGGATCCAATCCAGGATTTCACATTGCATTTAGTTCTCATGTCTCTTTTGTCTTCTCTAATCTGTTACGATTTCTCATGAACTTGACACTTTCGAAGAGTACTGGTCAGGTATTTTCTAGAATGTTCTTCAATTTGGGTTTGTCCGATGTTTGCCTTGTGATTAGACTGAGGTAATGAGTTTTGGGGAAGAATAACAGAGAGGGGAAATGCCTTTCTGGTTTCATTATATCAGTGATAAGATACTATCCACATGACATCACTAGTGATGTTATCTTTGATTGAGGTGATTTCTACCAGGTAGCTCCACTGCAAAGTTGCCATTTTCCCTTTCCATTCTCTTTTCTTTGGAAGTGAGTTTCTAAGTGTGATAGATGATGGATAGATAGGTAGATAGATTTTAGCAGTTTCATTGGGATATAATTCACATGCTATAAAATTTACATATTTAAAGTATACAATTCAGTGGTTATTAGTATATTCACAGAGTTGGGCAACCACCACCAAAATCTAATTGTAGGACATTTTCATTACTCTGGAAAGAAACCTTAGACCCATTAGCAGTCACCCCCAATTACTCCACTCCCCCTGCCTACTGCCATAGGCAACTGTCAATCTACCTTCTGTATCTATTGATTTGCCTGTTCTGGACTTTTAATAAAAATGGAATCATTTGTTTGGAGTCTTTTGTGGCGACCTTCTTTCACTTGGCATAATTCTTTCAAGGTTCCTCCCTGTTGTAGTGTGTATCAATTCTTCCATTTTTTTTTCTTCTTTTTAATTTTGGCAAAAAACATGTAACATAAAATCTACTGCCTTTGCCGTTTTTAAGTGTACAGTCCCGTGGTGGTTTTGTTGATGAATACTATCTCATTGCATGGACACATCACATATTGTTTGCCAGTGGTCAGTTGATAGATATTTCGGTTTTTTCCCACTTTTTGGCTATTATGAATAATGCTGCTGTCCGCAATTGTGTACAGGTTTTTGTGTGGACATAGGTTTTCAGTTCTCTTTGCTATATACCTAGGAGTGGAATTATTGAGTCATATGGTAACTTTATGTTTAACTTCTTGAAGAATGGCCAAAGTATTTTCCAAAGCAGCTGCATCATTTTACGTTCCCATCAGCACTGCATAAAGGTTTCAGTTGCTCCACATTCTAGTCAACACTTATTATGTTTTTTTTATTAGAGCTATATGATTTCATAATTTCATGTTCTGAATATGTATATTAATAGTAAAAATACAACAATTCTATGACTTGTAGAGTTTTTTGGCAAACATAATTGATAGATAATGCTACTTAACTGTTTGTTCTGGGGATGAATCACTTAATCTCCCCGTGCCTCCAGCCTTTAAGTAGCAGTCTCATAGTTCAAACCCAGTCTCATTTATTACAACTTCAATTTGCATTCTATTATACCCTCTCCAAATGATACAATAAATGGTAGATAGAACATAAATAATGTAATAATTTGCAATACTGACTTCTAAAAAGAATCAGCATTTACATGATTTTAAAATTATTTCATATAATTTTAGTAATTTTGAAATTAAAAATTCTGGATTCTATGCTATATCACACAGGATATGAACTGTCTTTGAATAAATAAAATTACACACATGCAATGTTACAAATACATTTGATACTCACATTTTATCATTGCCTGTAGTTTGAGACTAAGATTTTTTACTGTTTCTAATATGTGGTTTCCTCTAAATTCATATGCCAAGTATCTATGGAAATTCTGAGTCAGAGTAAGAAGAGTAGGTTATATGACTACACGACTGTGAAGCCACATCACAAGTTTGGTGTTAACTTGGAATATGTTCTGAGCTTAAAGAAAGCACAACAGTTCTTTGGACATACAATGAGAGTGTCTGAAAGAAGTCTCTTCCAGGAACTGCAATGGAAATCTATGGGTATGTAGAGGGAAGAGAAGGAATGAAGATATATAGTAGAAAAATGAATATACAGTTATAAGTAGTTCTTTGTTGTCATGAAAGGTTATCCTTAACATTAAAATGTTCATTACATGGTTTTGAAAATTAACATGTTAGTGATTGCATTAGAAACTCACATACAGATGATTTATACCAATTCAAAATTTTTTGTCAAATGCTATTCACAGCATATTTGAACAAGAATTTATCACAAAATAATTAGGCATTCTACTTCCATTATACCAGAATATGATTTAGCACATCCTTATGCAGGTATTTGCATTCATTCTGTTTTCACACAGTAACATGAACTTTACAGAATATTTTTGAAAGTCTTTTTTTTTCAAAATTTGACATAGATGGAAAATACGGCTTTTAGTTTAAAAGATTTTTATTACATGTAATGCTAATTTCATTTAGTTTGTAGAAGGAGGTGGACTTTTTCCTATCCCTTTATTGATATTTATTTGATTTTTTTCAGTGCATTCTGGAGTCTCAGAATTTCACTTAGAGTGCCTGAATGGGCCTAACAAGCAATAGCTTCTCTTTGCTTATTGGAAAAATCATCTCTCTTGTTAAAAGTTTACTGCATACATAGATGATCAACCCTTAATAATGTCTATTTTCAGTTAAACATTGTATAAGTCACGATCCATTTAAAAATTGTTTCATTTATATATATTTCATTTATATCAGGGAAATTGACGTTTAGGTATTTTTGTGAAATTGATCTGCATTGTTTTGCCTAGCTCTAGTTGTTCTTGTTAAATCAACAGATATGAAAAGTAAAATCTAGGAAACATACAAACAATTGGAAATTCAAACTCCTCATTGCAATATCTTTAGCACTGTGTGCACATAAGTATCAATTGAGTTTAAATCCCTACCCTCAGAAACAGTAAGCTTATCTTTAATTTTATTCTTTCCTAATTCACTCCATAAGAGAAATTGCTTCTTTATAGAGAGTTAATTTAAACATTTAAGCAATATTTTGCATTTGACATGTTGCCTATTTCAGTGTCAGGTTATTTCTAATTTTATATCATTTCTGCTAGAGAATAAGAATTGCTGAGGAAACAGTGATGTAGTAGTGTAATGTGTAACTGTACCCCTCTGAGTATTACTGCTTAGGGAAGGAGCATAGTTCAGCGAAAAGAATACTAAACTTAACTTCAGAGATCATGGCTATGTGCAAAATTAAGAAAACACTTGGATTATCTGAGCATGTTTTCATACTTGTAAAAAGTAATGTATAAGTCACAATTAGTATGTACGCAATTAGAAATGACTGATCTAAAAGTATTAATCTTTTGTTGGACAAGTTTCTACTGGGCCCATTTATGAAAAGGTATCTTGACGTTAAATCCCTGTTTTTGTTTTTGTTTTTTTCCTTTCCCATATCCTGGATGGTGATAAACAGTTTTCCTTAAGGTGAGAAGTACTAGGGCTTTGGTGATTACCTGTGCTGGGGAACTTTATTTTCATTCACTTATAGGTTGTGTCTACCTGAGGCCGAGTCAGTATTTCACACTATAAGTTAACTGGTGTTTAAGGTGTTGGGTGTCAGTTTTAGCTATAATACTATAGTATAATTTTTATACACTTTCTATTCTCATTTACTAACAGAGCTCAATTTGGACAACCAAACTTCTAAGATTAATAAAGATTAAAAGTTTGAATGTGTTTTTTTGTGTGTTGATGTGCATATAAATAATACACATGAGGGACATTTCATAAATTTTTACTTTAAAAAAGTTTGCTATAACAACAAAGTCACCCATACTGGCCGGCCACATGCACACACATGTGCACTCACAAAGATTGCTATATAAAATGAAGAGAAAACATCATATAAAAAATCAACATAGGTATAATTTAAGACTTGCTTTAGGTGAGCTCCCTTGAACTATATTAAAACTGTCTGATTTTCAAAAACAGGTAATATAAATTTTGACATTGTTTTTGGAAAATTATTAATACATATTTATTTGTAAATTAGGGCTGAGATTTTAAGAAAAAAATGTTTTCGTAGTTATTTTATAGTTATTATAATAGAAAAGTTATACATATTATAGGCAATTATATTTTCAGCAATTTTTCATTGGTCACAAACCTGTAATCATTAAGAATATTGTTTTAAAAATGACATAAACATATTACAGTGCATTTACCCCGGAAAAAATCAAGATTTATGATAATGATGTAGGAAAATATCAATCACAAAGGCTTTATCTATTATGAAAATAATTTTTTTTCACATAGAATGAGAATCACATTTACAATGACGAATAAATTTGTCTTTAATAATAAAAGAAGTTAGTAATGTAACAGAAAGACATAATTATTCATCACAACTAGAAGCTATTTTTAAGGCCTGACCGAATGTGCTATCTATGTGAGTCAATCTATTATTTTTAGTAATCAATAAAGTTACAATTACTTGTGATAATAAAGTTAATGTAATTTTAACATAAGATGTAAACTTGCACAATAATTGAATGATTGAAGAAATGGTCAGTTATGTTAAACTTAGAAGAAACATTTATTATGATAAAAGAAGGTCTTGTAGTTCTCGAAACTCATTTTTTCTGTCAACACAGCAAAAATTGAAAATATGTAAAAAGCCTTATTATCCTATTAAATGTAGAGCTGAAAGCCTTTTCGGGCTGCCTATTGAATTAGCAAATACAAAATTGAGTACTTTGATTGATACCACCCTGCCAAAGAGTCAGCCAAGAGGATTTGGGTAGCTTTATTAAAGCAGGGTTGGATGGCAGGGCTGAGTGTTAATTCTTTATGTAGTAGGACACAAGGCCAAAGCTTGCCCTCTGGGACTGCCTTTCCTTGTACTTGATTACCATTGAAGAGTACTGTCAGAATGCAGAACAGAGAATAGATGTCAAGTGCTAACTAGATGCATTTTCACCAGTTTGACAGCAAGGAAACTGAAGTATTTTAATTTTTATTATCATTAAGTAAAGTGACATTAACTCCACAAAATACTCAAAGTATAAGAAAATATAAACTACCTATTTTAACTGTTAACTGGACTGTAGAATTGGGCACAATTTACTGATTGCATGATACAGAAGGCATTATATTTTAACATGGCAATCATTGTAAATTTATTAATATATTACTTATGAATATCTGCACTATGCTTGAAAAATAAAGCTTTCATGAAAATAATCTTTTATAAATATATTAAATTATAAGTAGAACACTTGTGATCCTTATTTATCTCACATTAGTCTTCAGTTTGAAACTGTAATAGCTTTGCTTTCCTCACCAGAAACTGGAATAGTAATATGTTAGAACTAATATTTTGTGAAACATATTATAAATGCTCAATATGTATTAGTTGCTAATTGCAATTAATGGATGCAGAATCATAAAAGCTAACAATCATGGACATAAAATGCAAAGCTGTTAAAAAGTAAAGTGACTCTCACAAGCTGCAAGTTAAAATACCTGTACACTGCTACATTCAAATACCTTTTAAGAAGAAAATGTACTAATTTTAGCCAGTATGCTCCAATCACAGTTGCATCGTAATTCATAATTCATTTATGTTCTCTGCCCTCTCTATTCCACTTTTTCCTGGGGAACTATTTTGCTTGTGCAAATATATTGATATGAGCAAATGAACTTACCAAATATTGCTGATTTTTTATCATTGCTCGCCCAGTTAAGTGCATGAATTGAGAACATTTTTAGCATGTCTTTAAGCAGTGGTAAGATCATCATCTTGCCAAAGAAGGATGTTAGTACATCCTCTTAGAGATACCATATTGCAGTTTTCCAACTGTCACATAATCCTATGTTAAATTGTAAATCGAAGTATTACATGGTGAAGCCACAGAACTTGATATGATTGTAGATAAAGTGCTTTCCTTAGCAAAGCTTTAGCGACATGACAAATCTATGTTTTTTCAACTCCAAGAAATATGCTTTCTACTCTCTTGCTTAACTCGAACTTAAAAACAAAGCACACACAACTTCCCAATTGGGTTAGATTATTAAACATTTGGGAAAGGATGTAAGAAAGAAAGGATTGCAGAGATAATACTTAATGTTAACTTTTCAGCCCTTATATATTTAAGACTCAGATCCTATTTGTTTAGTTAATGTCTCTGGCTAACATTACCTGAGGATATCTTGAAAAACCTACTTCCATATACAATGTTGTACTATATTCCTAATAATACCCTAAAATGGAAAAGAAAAAGAAAATGCCTATGTTTTTAGGTACAGCACTTATCACAAATAGCACTTATCACAAGAGTCACAGAAAAGGGGGAGGAGGGAACCACTAAAACTTGTTAATAGCGACAGCACCACGATGATTTCTGGTTTGCCCTTTCTCTTTATTCAGTCCCCCATGGGTAAATCTAAGAGTCAGGTTTCAATATCCAGGCCTGCCTGTCCAATATGGTAACAATTAGTCACTTGTACATACTGAATCCTTGAAATGTGGCTAGCTCAAATTGCTTTGTTCTTTAAGTGTAAAATACATATGGGATTTTAAAGACTTAATACTAAAAAAGAGTATAAAATATCTTATTAATAGTTTTATGTTGATCACATATTGTGATTACATATTGAAATGATAATATTTTGGATATAGCCTGCTAAATAATGTCTACTATTAAAAATAATTTCACTTCTTTCTTTAAAACTTTTTTAGTGTGGCTACAGCAGAATTTTAAATTACATATGTGGCTCTCATTGTATTTTTATTGGACAGTGCTCTTGTAGAGGAAAAAAGTAGGGTAATGAAGACTTACTTATCAGAAGCAGGTGACAGAACAAAAACTGAGGTCCAGAAGCTACGTGACCTCACTGAGATTTTACAGAGTTAGTGCTTCACTTAGTGGGGAAAAGTGCTTATTGATCTCTTTTCCGAGAGTTTTATCTACTGGAATATACTGATTTTACTGACTCCTTCCCCCCACCACAACCATTTTGCAATAAATAAGCAAATCATCTACCTTTGGAACTTAATGATAAACATTTAAAACAGCTGTCATGAATAAGGCAATTAAAGTTTTCACCATATCTTACCAGTTTTTCACTAATTATATATTCACCGGACTGTTAGTTACCATCATAACCTGGATGTGTACAAACTATAATGCTGTTTTTTGTTTCCTATAAATTTAGCTTGCATTTATCTAATGCAGTGTTTCTCATCCCTGGCACTATTAACATTGTGGGCTGGATAAATTTTGTTGTGGGGAGCTGTTCTGTACATTGTAAGATGATAAGTAACATCCCTGAAATCTATCCTGTATCAAGCGATGCCAGTAGTACCCCTCACCTCAAGTTGTGACAACCAAAAATGTATCCAGACATTGCCATGTTTCCCCTTAGGGGCAAAGTGCCTTCCGTTTAGATCACTGATTGAATGCCTTATTCATCTTGTGTTTGAGGTAAATATAAGATGGTAATGCAGTTTTCTAATATTCAATTATGAAATATTAAATATTTTAGTGCTTTAATATGCCAAGTTATTTCTGTATATAGAAAAATAGCAGAAAAGCAATATTTTCAAATAGTTGGTATTTATAAGCAGTATTTAAATCTTCATTACAAAAAAAGAGTATGACTGCTATTCAATAATAGTTCATTTAACATTTCTGAGCCCTTACTCCATGTCAGGCATTGTGGTAGGAACTGGAGTTCAGAAAGAAATACACTGTGATCTCTTATTCTAGGAGAGATTTAGATTTATAAATAGATAATTTGAATGTACTATAGTAAGTGAAAATGGAGGTATGGAAAGGGTTTTCTCACCTGGAGAAATAAAAAGTCTATTTTGAGTCCTAACTAAGAAAACTAACATTTTTCTCTTTGTGCCCTTAATATTGGTAAACTAACGATGTGTACACAGCTCTAACAAGAATACTTTATCCTTCATTGACCACCCCGTAATGATGTGATTGAATTACCTTCCAAATAATCTCAAATCCTGAATATCAGTAAAACGCAGATATGGTTAATGTTTTATTAGAACCATATGCATGATCATCTACTTGATTAATCTCTTAGCTTCAGTAGCTTTTTTATTTTTTTAAGGTGAGAGAGCACATTCAGGTTGTAAGAAATGACAAAACGCCCGGATTCTCTGGAAAGTTTTGTTTAGTGTCTTGAGTGTTAGCATAAAATTTCCTTCCAGAATCACTTGAATGTAAGCTCACTAGGATGTAAGCTCCGTGACAACGGGGGTCATGTCTCTGTTGTTCACTATGTTTCTTAAGTGGCTATGACAGTACCTAGCACATATAACGTTTTCAATAAATATTTGTTTAGTAAATTTCTATCTAATTGTAGCAATCATTTGACTATTCCCTTAGTAGAGTCTAGTTGTTCTAGGTGTCATACAAATACATACACTGCCCATGCATAATAACTAAGGTTGAATTTATATTTTTTGAGTTAATTAACTACTAGAAAACTTAAAGTAGTAATTGCATACAATAGACTCCGAGTAGATGCCTGACATGAATAGTACTGAGCCCTTTACATATATACAGTGCCTTTTTCCTATATATACATACCTATGCTAAAGTTTAATTTTTTAATTAGGCACAGAAAGAGATTAACGACAATAACTATAATAAAATAGAAAATTATAAAATATACCAGAATCACTACTCTTGCACTTTTGGACAATTTTTTTCAACTTTTATTATTTATTATTAGCATATTCCTTCTTACAAATCATGATATTTCTTTATGCCCTTTACCCAACCTATCACTTACCCGACCTATCACTTCCCAAACCCCCTCTCTCCCTAACCCCCATCTCTAGTATCCTTAGATTTGTTCTCTTCTTCTGAAAGTTCAATGTATTGCTGTGGTCTTTTCTTTCTTTCCTTCCCCCCTCCCTCCATCCCTCCCTTTCTTCTTTCCCAGCAGCCAGTTATAAGTGAGAACATGCTGTATTTCTCTTTCTTTGTCTGGCTTATTTCACTTAACATAATTTTCTCCAGACTCATCCATGTTGCTGTAAATGGCAGAATTTCATTCTTTTTCATGGCTAAGCAATATTCCATTGTGCATATATACCACATTTACCTTATCCAGTTGTCTGTCAATGGACATTTAGGTTGGTTCCATATTTCAGCTATGGTAAATAGAACTGCAATGAACATGGGAGTGCAGATATACCTTTGACATGATGATTTCCATTCCTTTAGATATATACCCAGAAGTGGGATTGTTGCATCATATGGTAATTCTATCTGTATGTAGCTTTTTGAGGAACCTCCATATTGTTTTCTATAATGGCTGTGCCAATTTATGGTCCCACCAACAGTGTGGAAGAGTTCCGCTTTCCCTGTGTCCTTGCCTACATTTGTTATTCTTGGTCTTTTTAATAATGGCCAATCTAACTGGGGTGAGATGATATCTCAATGTGGTTTTGATTTCCACTTCTCTGATGACTAGTGATGCTGAGCATTTTTTCATGTACCTTTTGGCCATTTATATATCTACCTTTGAAAAATGTCTATTCATCTCCTTTGTAGGGCAATTATTAAGTGAAATAAGAGTTACTTGGACACAAGCACTGCAATCCCTTGACAGTCAATCTGATAATGGAGAGAGCTACTAAGTGACTCACTGGTGGATCTGCTAGACACAGGGATTACTCACATCCCGGGTGAGGCAGAGTGGGACTGCTTGAGATTTCATCACACTACTCACGAAGGTGCTCAATTTAAAATTTATGAATTGTTTATTTCTGGAATTTTTCCATTTAATATTTTCAGACCATGATTGACTGCAGGTAACTGAAACCACTGAAAGCAAAATCACAGATAAAAAAGGACTTGTGTATATTTTTATTATATATATCTGTATATACATTATTATATATATTTATATATACATATATCTATATCTATATCTGTATCAGACTCAGGCAGGCTTGAAAAAGTTGCTGATTGTATTTTAAAATTTATATTCAAAATAGTTTCAAACTGGCCTGCAAAAACACACCAAATCATTCTACATCTAGATACATTTATTGCTAAAGAGCAGGTATATACCACACAAATTCTGATCGGCAGGAATTTCAGTTGGTTCAAAATCCACGATATATGGGTTCCTTGGGATTCTGTCATTACATGAACAGGAAGAGAAGAAAGAATAAGCAGGGATAGTATAACCAACTTTCAAGATGGTGATTTGGAATCACTTTTTCCAGCTCAACTTTCCAGAAAGTGACACCTGCAGCTCTGTGGGGGTGATTTCATACACAAGCTAATTTGTACCTGTTCCAAATGGCCAGATGCACCCAGACCTTGAATGTGGGTACAGACCCACATTCACTGAGATTTTTATGTATGCTGTCCAATAGCATAGTTTTATATCCAAACTGATGATTTAACTCTCTTGACTCAGACTTCTAGCCTATAAACATCAGAGCCATGTTAATTTAATTTTTAGCATTACAATAGATTGGCATATTTTTAGTATAGTTATGGTGGTAGTATACTGACAGAAATAGAAATGTGAATGAGGTATATCACTTGCTTTTGGCTTCTGCTAGTTTACTCCTACATTTAAAAAAAGGGGGTGAAGATATGACATTTCTGGCATCATAGACTTAGTGAAAGGCACCTACCATCAGCTCTAGCCAAAGTGGCTGCCACAGGCTTAAGTAATAGTTAGGCTTGGGCAAGATGATGGCTTTGTAGAGACATCCACCCAGAAACCTAGACATATTATACCTGTGTGCTCATTTACCACAGAATTTATTTGTACCTTATTCCTTCTCTCATGATATTTCTTCATTTATTTTTTTGAGTGGAGTCAAATTTTGTGAGTTTACTTGGGCAATTTCTGGACATATCTTCACTCTTTTTTTTTTTCTTTCAAATCCTCATATAGCTAAAGCAAGGACACAATAGTATATCTCTTCTTTCTGACTCCCTTCCATCCTTACTGTCATAAATATTCTATATCTCCGCCCTTTTAGTCTCTCTACTCTGGTCCATTTTATTTATTGAAGTAACAGTAATTATGCCACAAAATTATCTGTATGTATATATGTTTATTTACATATATTTTAAATTGCTAATATTCTCACATAAACTGCTGTACTAAACAACATGATCATATTTGGACCCATTAGGAATTAATTCTGGCATGTTCTCTTTAACATCTATAGTTCTGTAATAATAAAAATACTACTAATATTAACAGCAACAACAATAATATAATAGCTTTTACAAAAAAAAATTGATCTTCAAGGCAGATGAATATAAAACAACTTTGTAAAAAAACAGCAGTGTAATCCTTGGACTAGCACAAAAGCAGAAAAAGGTTTTGCTAATACATAAACATAATAAATTCTTTATACCTGATTCTAGGAGATGAAAGGAGAGTCCATACATCTTTAGTGCTTCTGGTGCTGAGAACTTGTACAAAAGAATTGAGAAAGGTCCTTGTCCTCACAGAGTAATAAGAGCATCAGAGACAAATTAGTAGACAGATAAGAACATGGATCATTTTTGGAGTAGATCATTTAATCGTGATTTACAGCAATAAAATTTCAAATATAATTTACATTTCACAAACTTCTGTAGATTTTTTCCCTCTGGATATCTTTATCTCATATATTCTGGGATATTTTTCTTTCTTGCACTTATAGTGATGAACTGCAGGTTTATGTCAGAAATAGTATTTACAATTAACAAAAACTACAGTATGAACCTGGATGCAGGTTGAAGTGATGTAGTTCTAGGAAGTAAAATGCTACATTTTCAGTGATCATGAAAGATCTATGTATTTATAATGAATATTCTGTCATCAATAGAACTTAAGCCAGATGTCAGAGAGAGGGAGCCCAGAGTCCATAGTTCTCTATTCAATACACAGAATGGAAATGCCATGTATAGCGGCACTGAACTTGTGTGCCTTGTCTCAACACCCTGCCTGCCCTGGAGACCTGGTTATAGGAGAGAGACAGAAATTCATTTGTCATTGAGCCATTTGGTCTTTGGCACATTTACTGAAATGATAACTAGGAGAGAAATTAATGACAACTGTGATTTTTGATTCAGAGTCTTAAGGAATTCTAAGCTGGGAATTTTGACAGCCGAATGACTATAATTAACCACAAAAATATCAACTAAAAAAAAAAAAAAACAAGACACAGACTTCAGGAAGCTCTTGTCAAGCTTCTCTTGTGATCTACTTTGTGGATTATTTTAGCATGAATCAAAACAAGTCTTACTTTCAAAAGAATGAAAGGGTTAAGTAAAGTATGAGTGAGCGTATTTTGTCTATTCATACTTATTTAAAATATGGCATATCGGTTATTCCCAGAATTGTGATTCAAATTTCATTAAAGCAGTTTAAAAGAGAAACAGGAGAAAGAGAGCAACAGAAATGCACAGAACATAATAAAACATACTTAGAAAATTACAGAGTCACTCCAGTGTAATATTATCAAGAATTGAAATGGAGCAAATGTTGTGCATTCCTCCATGTGTTGCGTTTCCAGGACTATGTGGTATAGTCCAAGTAGGTCAACACAGGACACTGGGTTTACTGATATTTTGTACTAAGTCTTGAATTATTATTTTATTTATTGTTGTATATACTTAAGGTATACAATATGATGTTTTTTAAATTAAATTTATTCATTCATTTTTAATTGACACATAATAATTGTACATATTTATGAGGTACAGTGTGATGTATCAATATATGCATATAACGTGCAATAATCAAATTAGGGTAATTGGTATATCCATCCTCTCAGATATTTATCATTTCTTTCTGGTGAGAACGTTCAAAATCCTCTCTTCTTGCTATTTTGAAACATACATTACTGCTAACTGTCGTCAAGGTACTGTGCAACGGAACACTAGAACTTATTTCTTCTATCTAATTGTAACTTTGTACCCATTAGCCTTCCTGCTCCCCTTCCCAGCCTCTGGTAACCCCTATTCTACTCTCTACTTCTAAGAAATCAACTTTCTACGAGATCAAAATGCAACATGATTTTTTAATATGTAATACAATATTATTAACTACAGTCCCCCTGCTGTACATTAGATTTCTAGATTTATTCATCCCACATAATTGCAACTTTGTATCCTTTGACCTACTTCTCCCCATTTCCTTCTCCTCCCCTCCCCAGGTAAGCACTGTTTTACACTCTTTTTCTGTGTATTATACCCATTTTTAGATTCTACATATAAGCGAGATCATGTAGTATTTTTCTTCCTGTATCTGGCTTATTTCGCTCAGCATAATGTCCTCTAGGCTCATCTGTGCAGTCGCAAATGGCAGTATATCCTTTTGTAAGGCTCAGTAATATTATGGAATATTATTAAGTCTCTAATTAATAATAGCATGGATAATATGGTTTATGTTGGCAATATCTATACCCAAATGTTAGGAAACTCCTCTGTTTTGAATTTAGTATAGCAAAATATGTGCTAATTGGAAAATTGCAGTCTTTAGTGGTGATAAGTCATGCTCCTTTTAAGTTTACATTTTATCCTCCAACTTACATTATTTTAGCTTTTTATAAGAATTAACATGAGCTGTGATTAATTAGCTTTTTATTTTTTAAATTTTATGTATTTATTAATTTATTTGCTAATTGGTTCTGAACCTGTGGGTACAACTTGAAGGATTAGAAGCTACTTATATTTCTACAATAAAATAATAAGTCACTTAAACTTTAAGGTAACCTACATCATACTAGGAGATAGTAGTTTTACATTGGCAGTCTGCACAAATAAGCTGCTATAATTCAATTAGTTTGAATTTGCATCTGGAAGCATAGCAAACTTTATTGTGATATTATTTTACTTCAAAATAGCTAGATACCAAGTATCCAAATAAAATTCTGTGTATAATTTTTCACTTCAGACAATCATTTTATTTTACTCTCTCACAATTTTTCAGAGTAAAACATTTGCTTTGGAGAAAGCTTCCTTTTCTGTGCATGGTGAGTTGAAACTATCCTTGTGTCACTGATTAGAAATTCAAGTAGCAAAATTTTCCCCCACCTGGGTGCATAATTGGGGAAAATTGTGTTTCAGATCTAATTCTGTGCATAAAAAGAAAGGAAAAATACTTTGTTCAGATCGTTAGTGCTAACTACACAAGCTAACACTACTAGGAAGAAATCACACCTTTTTAAAAATCCTTCCCACAGAAAACATAACGGATATGACCAGATCAATTAATCTGTGTTCCAATTTAAAAATGAGCTTTCTTCTTGCTTAACATCCATTCTTCAGTCCTGGTGAAAGTAAACAAATGTGTTTTAATGATTGAAAGAAGCTATGTATTTTAAGTCAATTTCTTCTTTTTAGCCCTAATAACAGATTGGCAAGATCACTACATCAGCTTTTTGTAAAGTTCAATGTGCCTGAGACTGAGAACTGTGTTCCAGGAAATCTGCATTTTAGTCCTAGCTCTTCTTCTGCCATTTACTTTGAGAAAAATTCTACAGATTGTATAGTGTTAAACTGCTGTCCTGTCAGATGGGGAGGATCATCCTCCACCCTGCTTCACTGCCTAGATTTTTGTGAGACTCAGATGGGAGGTGCGAGACTCATTAGGACAACTGAAAGCATTATGAACATAGCTGTATTTCTCAGGTGACTCAGCTGTAGTTCTTCAAGCTGTTTCTAACTCTTCAGGGTTTTGGATTTTCAGTTCATTTTATGCATTGGAACACCGTAGGGGTACTGGAGCTTGTTCATTAACGTGAAAATGGGGACCGACCAGTAAGTTTTAACTTTCTTAGAATACCACTATGTCCTCTGAAAATCATCTGCATATGTCCACCTTGAGGCCCTCTGTAAGTATTAATAGTGTCCCAAGAGTTGCTTCCCTGGGGAGCCAGCATAGCTTAGTGAGCTAGGGAGAGTACTGAAATATTTAACTCCCAGGTATTAGAATGTACATATGTGCTCTTCTGTAAGGTTCTTAACCTTGCTGGGTTTCATATGGAAAATGAGCCTGCAGAATGTCATTAATTAAGGAACCTAACAATAGCATTTTATACATCATATCACTGTGTAAAGATGTAGATATATGAGTCATAGAAGATGTGTTTATCAATTTATATATCATGTGTTGAACGCTGTATGGGAAAATTCAGACAGCATAGGTTCTGGGTGATAAATGGAACTTTTGAGACAGGCATTAAGGGAACTAATTTTCGTAAAAAAATCAGAACAGAATTTCCTAACCTTCCTCTTTCTGTTTCTTATAATAATCTTTTTTTCATTTTCCAGCAGGCCTGCTGTGCATTTTTTTAACGTATCAACCACATCACTGGCAATAGTTTAAAATGGATAAAAAGCTCTAGAATATGCTAACATTTTTGTAAAACACACTTGAGAGCCTATTACTTTATATTGAATAGCATGTGATTTCTCTAAATGTAAGCAAATAATTGATTTACATTTTCTTTTTTCAAAATCAGCATCATGTGAAACAAATATATATTTTCTAAGTATCTATTTAAAATACATTTGTGATGTGGCTACATGGATGCATATTGTATATACTAAAAGATCATAAATACAGATGGCACTGTATGAGACTACAATAGAGTTCAGTGAGGTATTTTATTTTGATTGTGAGGTTAATTTAAAAAACAGATTCTATAGTCACATTTCAGTAAGAACATCAAAGCAAGAGGAATAAGTTCTAGAGATCTGCGTGTTGTACCTATAGTCAACAGTACTCTTCTACACTTAAAAATTTGTTGAAGGTAGATCTCATGTTAAGTGTTCTGACCACAATAAAATAATTTTTTAAAAAAGTTATTATAAATAAGTGATAACACTGGCATTCCAATATTATAAATAGGGCAGTTCACACATCTTAGGTAGTAAAACTTGCATAATGTTTGCCCCTTTGACTTTTACAACCCTGTTATGACAATAGTTCTTCAAGGCCTTCACAAAGCTAACTAATGTCATGCAAAGGAAAATGGAAAACATCTGCTGAAGAGTCATATACCCTTACCTTACCAAAACATCCATTTTGCTATTTTATACATTATCTGTTTTAAAGGGAGTTTTGAGAGCCAAACCCTGAACTCATACATGATTCAGCAATTTCCTTAAACAAAATCAGGGTCATAGTACTGGACATGAAATAGTAAAGAACCTCTTATTATAAAATAACTTTTAAATCATGCGAACATAGTCGTTCCTAAGTCTTTTTCATGTCATTTGAGTCAAAAGGTGTATTTTGTCCTGGCCTCTCAATAGAATATCAGTGCACTTTTGTCTTCTCTGCATGAACTACCAAGCAGTTTCACAGATCAGAACATCTAGCCTCCCTGTTAGGAGTATTAAATGTAAATGTCAGTTTATCTTATGAAAAATGAAGTATATGTTAGGAGGGCTGTCATGCCATATGTATAAACAGTTCACCTTTCACTTTATTTCAGTAGAGAGAGGCTGACATTTGATTTTATTTTTTACTCAGCCTTGTTTTCTCCAGTGAATATTATAGGCCAGTACCACTGTAATCCATCGTTTCTCACTGACAATACTGAATTTACACAATGCATTCAAGAAAATGCATTGACCTATATCAATAGCCTCTTTCTGGAATAAAGCAACAGGAACTGAATAGTGGTGGGAGCTTTTTCTTTAACCTAAACTATCAGTAAATTCATAGGACTTATGACTGGTTCATTGGCATTGTCAGTACAACTGAACATAACCATCTGCATTGCTGGGTGCTTATTTTACAGTTGTATATACAGACTACAGAGTGCTATTCTACACTTGATGACTCATGCTATTACATTGGTATCTCATCCCCAATAACTAAGTATTTAACTTGATGATATGTGAACAGAGGTTCAAAGATGTTAAGTACCTCATTCCTAGTCACATAGTTATTAAATAGAAGAACTGATATTTAAATCCTGGTTTGGGCCTGAGCAGGAGCCCAGGTGAGCGCCAGTCCTGTAATCCATGACTGCCACCACCGCCACCCCATGCCTGAGCCCAGATGAGTGCCAGTCTTGAGAGCTGACACTGCTGCTGCTGCCAGTCCACGCCTGAGCCCCAGAGAGGCCCACCCATCACCTGAGCAGAAGCTGAGGCAGCCCACTGCATGGATACAGGAAGGGTCACCAGCAGAGCCTACAAATAGAGGAGAAAGTCTCTACTCTCATAGCCCACTCCAGAGTAACAGAAGAAACAAGTGCCCTACCAGATGACCAAACATCAATGAAAAAATACAAGAACTTCAAATAAACAAGAAGATATGACACCATTGAAGGAATATGGTAATTCTCAAGTATGAGACCCCATAGAGCAGGAAACCCTTGAGATGTCTAAAAAGGAATTCCAAGCACTGATCTTAAGAATACTCCAGGATATAAGAGAAGAATCCGTTAGAGAACACAATGAAAAAAGAAAAAAAAAATATCCAGGGTATGAAGGAGGAAATTTACAAAGAGATAAATACCCTAAAAAAGCATATAGCAGAACTACTAGAACAGAAGGATTCATTCAATGAAATAAAAAACAGAAGAAAAAGCTTGAACAGCATCCTAGAGCAAGCAGAAGAAAGAATTTCCGACCTCAAATATGAGGTCTTTTTGAAGTAACCCAGGCAGACAAAAAAAGAGGAAAAAAGAATTTTAAAAAGTAAAGAAAATCAAAGAGAGCTAGCAGACAATTTCAAGTACACACTCTGAATCATGGGTAGTCCAGAAGAGGAGGATAAAAGAAAAGGCATTGAAAAGCTAATCAAGTAAATAATAACAGAAAACTTCCCAGGTATAGGGAGAGATGCAGACCTTTAGATCCGGGAAGCCCAAAATCCCCAAACAGATTCAATCCAAAAAGATCTTCTCCAAGATACATTATAATCAAACTGGCAAAGCTCAAAGACAAAGAGAATTCTAAAAGCAGCAAGAGAAAAGCATCAAGTCAACTATAAGGGAGCCCTCATCAGACTAGCAGCAGACTTCTCAACTGAAACATTACAGGCCAGAAGAAAATGGGTTGATATGTTCAAAAGACTGAAAGAAAAAAATTGCCAGCCAAGAATTCTATACCCAGCAAGGTTAGCCTTCAGAAATGAGGGAGAAATAGTGTATTTCCCAGACAAACAGAAATTATGGGAGTTCACTACCACACAACCATCCATACAAGAAACTCTCAAAGGAGTTCTGCATTCAGAATCTGCAAAACAATAATATCTAACCAAAAAACAATATGATGACAGGAGTGAAGCAATAATTGTCTTTAACAGCCCTAAATGTAAATGGATTAAATTCCCCATTAAAAAGGGCACAGAATGACCAATTGAGTTAAAAACCTAGACTGAACTATATGCTGTCTTCAAGAGACCCATCTCTCCTAAAAAAGACACACAGGCTAAAAGTGAAGGGATAGAAAAAGATATACCATGTGACTGGAAGCCAAAAGTGAGCAGAAATAGCTATTCTTCTATCAGACAAAATAGACTTTAAACCAAAAACCATAAAAAGAGATGAAGAACATTATATAATGATAAAGGAATCTATCCAGTTAGAAGACATAACAATCATAAATATGTATGCACTCAATACTGGAGCACCCAGATATGTAAAGCAAACACTCTTAGACCTAAAAAAAGAGATTGGCCCTAATACAGTTATATTAGGTGACCTGAACAATCCCCTCTTAGCATTGGACAGATCTTCCAGGCAACAAATCAACAAAGAAACACAGGATTTAAACTATATCTTAGACCAACTGGACATGGTAGACATCTACAGAACATTTCATCCAACAACTACAGAATACACATTCTTCTCATCAGCACATGAAACATTTTCCAGGATAGACCACATGTTTGGTAACAAATCAAGTCTCAGCAAATTTTAAAAAATCCATATCCTTCCAAGTATATTTTCAGATCACAATGGATTAAAACTGGAATTCCATAACAAGCAAAACTCTGGAAACTATACAAGTGCATGGAAACTAAACAACAGATTTCAGAATGATGTATGGCTCCATGAAGAAATTAAATAAGAAATCAAAAATTTTCTTGAAACTAACAAAAATAAAGATATAGCATACCCAAACCTGTGGGTTATTGTAAAAGCAGTAATAAGAGGGAAGTGTACTGCAAAATCAAAAAAATGGAAAGACTTCAAATAAACAACTTAACACTACACCTCAAAGAACCAGAAAAATAACAACAATCCAATCCTAAAAGTAGTAGATAGATGGAAAGAAATAATTAAGTTGAGAGCAGAACTAAATGAAATACAGACCCCAAATATGATACCAAAAAATCAATGAAACAAAAAGTTGATTTTTTGAGAAGATAAATAAAATGGACAAACCATTTACTAGGTTAATTTAAAAAAAAAGAAGAGAGATGACCCAAATAACAAAATCAGGAGTGAAAAGGGAGACATCACAACTGATACCACAGAACTTCAAAGAATCTTTAGCAATTATTAAAATCAACTGTAAACCAACAAATACGAAAACATGCATAAAATAGATAAATTTCTGGGCACACACAAACTAACAAGACTGAACCAAGAAGAAATACAAAACCTAAAACAGACCAAAAACAAGCAATGAGATTGAAGCAGTAATCAGCAATTTTCCAAAAAAGAAAATCCCAAGAATGGATGGCTTTACAGCTGAATCCTATCAAACCTTTAAGGAAGAATTAATACCACTTCTCTTCAAACTATTCCAAAATATTGAAACAGAAGCCACTCTCACAAACTCATTCCATGAGGGCAACATCACCCTGATGCCAAAATCAGATAAAGATACAACAACAAGAACAACAAATTAATGGCCAATATCCTTGCTGAACAGTGATGCAAAAATCTATGTTCTAGCAGTCAGAATACAGCAGCACATCAAAAAAACATATACAACATGATCAAGCGGGATTCATCACAGGGATGCAAAGATTGTTCAACATATGTAAGTCATTAAATGTGATACACTGCATCAACAAAATCAAGGACCAAAGCTATATGATTATCTCAATAGATACAGAAAAAGCATTTGAAAAATTCAACATCACATCATGATAAAGACTCAGCAAATTAGGTATATAAGGAAATTATCTCAACACAATAAAGACATTTATGACAAACCAATCACCAATATCATCTAGAAAGGGAAAACAGCTTTTTCCTTAAAAACAGGAACAAGACAAGAATGCCCACTCTCACCACTCCTATTTAACATATTATTGGAAGTACTAGCCAGAGCAATCAGTCAAAAGAAAGAAATAAAGGGCATCCAGATTGGAAAGGATGAAGTCAAACTGTCCTTGTTTGTAGACAACATGATTTTATATACTGAAAAAGGTAAAGACTCAACTAAAAAACTCTTAGGGCTGACTAACAATATCAGTAGTGTTGCAGGATACAAAATCAGCACCCCCAAATCAGTTGCATTCTCATACTCCAGTATCAAACTAGCAGAGAAAGAAATCAAGAAAACAATCCCATTTACAATAGTCACCAAAAGAAATAAAACCTAGTTATCAATACAACCAAGGAGGTAAAAGATCTGTACAATGAGAACTGCAAAACACCACTGAAAGAAATTAAACAGGACATAAAAAAGGTGGAAAGACATACCACGCTCTTGTGTGGGAAGAATTAACATATTGAAAATGTCTATTCTACCCAAAGCAATCTACAAATTTCACACAATCCCCATCAAAATACCAATGACATGCTCCACAGAAATAAGAAAAGCAATCCTAACATTCATGTAGAACAACCAAAGACCCTAAATAGCCAAAGCAATCCTAAGCAAAAAATAAACCCAGAAGCATAACACGACCCAACTTCAAATTATATTACAAAGCTATAGTAACCAAAACAGTATGGTACTGGCATAAAATCAGACACTTGGATCAATGGAACAGAATAGAAAACCTGGGAATTAACCCACATATTTACAGCCAACTGATCTTTGACAAAGGCAACAAGAATATACACTGGAGAAAAGACTGCCTCTTCAATAAATGGTGCTGTGAAAATTGGACATCCATATGCAAAATAGTGAAACTGGACCTGTACTTCCCACCACATACCAAAATCAACTCAAAATGGATTAAACACTTAAACGTAAGACCTGAACAGTAAAATTACTAAAGGAAAACATAGGGGAAACACTCTAGGACTTGGCAAAGACTTTATGAATAAGACCACAAAAGAAAAAATAAACAAATACGATTATAGCAAATGAAAAAGCTTCTGCACAACAAAGGAAATAATCAACAGAGCAGAAAGACAACCTGGGGAATGGGAGAAAATATTTGCAAACTATACATCCAACAAGGGATTAATATCCAGAATATATAAAGAATTCTAACAACTACACAGTAAAAAAAACAAATAATCCAATTAAAAAATGGGCAGAGGAAATGAATAGACATTTTTCAAAGGAAGACATACTAAAGGCAAATGGGTACGTTAAAAAATGCTCAGCATCACTAATCGTCAGGGAAACACAAATCAAAACTACATTGAGACATCATTTCATCATGGTTAGACTGGCCATTATTATAAAGACCAAGAATAACAAATGCTGATAAGGATGCAGGAAAAGCAGAACTCTTCTACGCTGTTGGTGGGACTGTAAATTAACACAGCCATTATGAAAAACAGTATGGAGGCTTCTCACATAAATACAGATAGAGCTACCATGTGACCTAGCAATCCCACTACTGGGAATAGAGCCAAAGGAGTGGAAATCATCATGTTGAAGGAATACCTGTGCTCCCATGTTTGTCACAGCTCTATTCACAGTAGCCAAAATATGGAACCAACCTAGCTGTCCATCTACCAATGACTGGATGAAGAAAAGGTGGTATATATACACAACGGAATACTACTCAGCCATAAAAAAAGAAAATTCTGCCGTTCACAACAACATGGATAAGTCTGGAGAAAATCATATTAAATGAAATAAGCTAGACAAAGAAAGGAATACCACATTCTCACTCACAACTGTTTGCTAAGAAAGAAGGAAATAAAGACAGAAGGAAGGAAGGAAGGGAGGGAGGGAGGGACGGAGGGAAGAAGGAAGGAAAGAAGGAAGGAAGGAAGGAAGGAAGGAAGGAAGGAAGGAAGGAAGGAAGGAAGGAAGGAAGGAAGGAAGGAGAAAGAAACAAACAAAGAACCAGAACAATATGTTGAACTTTCTGAAGGATAGAACAAATCTAAGGATACTAGAGATGGGGGGGGGGAAGGGAGGGGGTTTGGGAAGTGATAGGTCAGGTAAAAGGCCTAAAGAAAAGTCACAATTTGTGATAATGAATATGCTAATAGTAAAAAGTAAAAATTAAAAGAACATGAAATAGGGCCAGCCCTGTGGCTCACTCGGGAGGGTGTGGCGCTGGTAGCTCCGAGGCCGCGGGTTTGGATCCTATATAGGGATGGCTGGTGCGCTCACTGGCTGAGCGTGGTGCAGACAACACCATGCCGAGGGTTGCGATCCCCTTACCGGTCAGAAAAAAAAAAAAAAGAAAGAAAGAAATCCTGATTTCTTGTACTCCATCCCAGTCCTTTTCTCATTACACCACACTGCATTTTAATCACAAGTTTCTTTTAACATTTGTATAAAATCATTATATACTGATGCAACCGTTTTCTCTAGCTGCTATTTTCTTTCTTCAACTAATGCAAATTTGTTAGCATAACAAGTCTTCCATGTTCTGCATCCCTTCTCTCTCTCCATCCCCATTTATCCATTTTTCCCTCAATCCCAATGCTTTAAACAATCCAAGTAATTTAAAGTTTACTTAATGATTCATGCAGCTTTGTATGTTTACTCATGCATTATTCTGTTTGAATGTCCACTTTGAAAACACTTCTCATCTTTCAACACACAGTTGGAGTCAATTTCTTTGCAATACTTTCTGTGACTCCTACCCCAGCTAACACTGAGCACTGTCTCCTCTGTGACCTTGCTGTACCCTAGATGGATTCCTGTCATAGCAGCTAAGATCATTTATTATGTCTTTTTTAACAACTTTGAGAAATAATTGACACATTACAAATTGCCCATATGTAAAGTGTGCAACTTGGTAAGTTTTGGCATATTTATACGCACTTGAAACCATGACCAAAATTAAAATAGTGAACATATTTATCACTGCCCAAAGTTTCTTCATGTTTCCAACACCTATTGCATTGACTACCATCTTAGATTCTAGCAGTTAATCAGTAAATATGCACTGACTGGAATAACTTTCTCAGGCAATATAATTTTGTAGTGTAATATAGAGTTTCATTGTCCGTGATATAGGTCAAATTGGTTTTAATACCTAAAATTAAGAAAATTTATATGAGAGTTTCTAAAAATTAGGAAGTATTGGAGGTAAATTATGCATTTATTCCTCCTTCATTTAAGAACTAATAATTCCTTCAAAAATCCCAGTAGCTGAACCTAGCTGAGGGTTTAGTGTTTTTTAAACAGATTTAGAATGAAGGTTGGTTAATTATATGATTGTTTTGTAAGCTGATAATGTGGTGGTGAAGAGTAAATAACTTTTGCAGTTAGGCCATCTAGGAATTAACTGTTGGAAGAAGATTAATTCAGAACATCAGTTAATAAACTATAGGTTGTATCATGCATACCAGACAGCTACCAAATAGTTGAAAGTGACTGTGTAATCTTTTCTTTTGGGGATGTGTACTCTTTGACTTTGGGACTCCTATTGGGTGTGTGTGCATAACAAATATTCCATGAAGATGACAATGCATCATGGAATATAGCAAGTACAAAGTTATGTGAATGCAGAAACTAAAGTCATTCCTCCTCTCAAAAAGAACAGGCCGAGATATGCAAACCCACTGCTTACCTATCTATGTTCATTTCTCACTACTGGGTCCCTAAAATGTTGTACTCCAGATACTCTAAAAAACTAACAACTCTATGAATGCACTATACTCTCTCCTTACCTGCCTTTGTAATAACCTTCCCTCAAATGCTTTTCTACCCACTCCCAAATTCCTTTGGCTTGTTAACTCTGTCTTTAGCTCTAATTTTGCAATCATTTCCTCTAAGAAGAGGAGCCATTTCTGGCTGACATATTTAGGAGCCTCGCCTTTGTTTCCAAAGTGCAGAGTGCAATGAACACAAAGGTGTTAAAATCAGAGTTGGACAATAGTTAAAGTGGTAAAAAAATAAAATAAAAAAATAAAAAACAAAAACAGATTTTGTTCAAGAACTATTGCAATAGGGGAAAAGAGAGATCAGCATAGAACTGAGCTCAATTCCAAATACAGCAAGGACAAGTGGGGATTTATAGCCAGGGGGCAGGTTGTGTGGGGAAGGTTGGTGGATGAAAAATTTTCAAATGGAACTATTGAAGGTAGGGGATATTCTTTCTAAACTAACCTAACAGGATTCTTGTAGATGATAGGCCAAGGGGATCAGATACAGAAGGTGGGGGATTCTTGCTAAAACTGGGCTAAGAGGGCCTGAAGACAAGGTCAAAGGACAAGGCCTAGTCGAGAAAAGGGATTTGATGAACCTGACTAAAGTTTGGTAAAGAATAGAGTCTTTGGAACTATTACAACATTCATCTGAATGTTCAACTGAAAATTCAACTGCACTGAAATAGCTTTTTAAGAATTTTATTTGCATATTCCCCACTAGAATGGAAGCTTCAGAAAAGTCAAGCTCATTCTGCATTTAATGTTGTATTCTTCACAAATAGCACAATGCTTGGCACGTGTAATCAGTAAATATTTGTTGAATTGAAATTGACTTTTAAAGCACAGAGCATAAAACAAATGTAAGCTACTTTTTTAAAAAAAATATAGCTTCAGTGGCAGATATTCATTAGGAATTAGACACTGGGATTCTACAATCAAATGATAAATCCTTCAAAGTATGAACTTTTGATTGTGTTTCTATGTATATTTAGTAATTATAAAAATGGGAACTATTTAATTGACAGTCTGATCTATCACTAAAACTTTTAGTATTGCTTTGTTTTAAATGATTATTATAATAATGATCTTGTTTACATTAGAAATGAGGCTAAGATAGGACTAAACGGTTGTTACAAAATATATCAATATCCCAGGTTAGCAAAATTTTGTCTGATATGCTAATATGAAGATTGCTATGCCTTTAGTTGTTCCATGCAGACATTGATCATTTAAGAAATATATCTACATGATGACAAACCAACTGATTAATGTTTGCTGTGGGAAAAGTCAAACACCCAGTTTATTATGTTTTTTTCAATTATTTATTCATTGTTTTGTTACTGCGTAAAGACACATTTCCTGTTGGCCAAAACTGTGAAATATAACAAGTATTTGCATAGAGTATAATGGTAATTCCACAATTGAACCATTACCTCAGATATCCACAATTAAGCATACCCTGTGACTTTTCCTTTTCTCTCTTTTATAGTTATTTTATGAATGTATGCTCTTTAAATAGACAGTTTAGTTTCTTAAGTGGAGTTAAATTAGTCCACCTACGGAAGTAACAAAAGCCTAATGGCAAATTTCAAAGTTTCTATAGCAAAGATGTTATCTTATTGGGAAAGCCTGGCATCACATATGGAATGCCTGGTTACTCACTCTTTACAGACACCTGTGGTTCATTAACATAATGTGCTGGATTATTGCTAAATATACAGATATTTGATAGTTTAAAACAAATCTGTTACATTTTTGTAGTAGAGGGTTTTTTCCCCCTCAAAATATTCTGCTGCTCTGTTAGTTAAAAATAAAAAAGCCATCGCACAAGAATCAAGTTTTGAGTCTCCTTTATTACATTAGCCAGATAGTTAGCCCTACTATATGTTAGTGACTAACATACAGTGTTGAGTTGACTTAGCACACTGCTAAGTCAATCAAATGATTCAGTCATTATGAAGCTGTTGTAAACTGTAAGTCTATTGTATGCTTTTGTAATATATATCACTTAAAACTCATAAAATGTTTAAAAGTAAAGATCACACTCATATACATAAAATGCAATTCTAAAATAAGAAATGAAAAATATAACATGAAGTAGTGATTGTAAAATTTGCAAGGAAAGATAAATCCCTTAACTTCAACAGCAGCCTATTCACTTGTCATCAGCAATGTATTAAATATCATAGGAAAACAAAAATATCTTGACTACATTCTTAGATAAATTGGGGAGCTACAAATCAGTGTAATTTTTCTAGCTAATTCTTTAAAGTCTTTCTGAAAAGAAATCCACAGACACTTATATTTGTTTATCACCCTGACAATTTTTCCTAAATTTAATACTTCCTTTTATATCTTATCTCTTTTCATTAAAATTTAACGAACTTCAAAACAAGCTTTTAAAAAATAGGAATACAGAAGTTCTGTGAAATTTGTCTCAATATAAATGGCAATTTACTTAAAGGAAAAATTTACTCTTTATAAATAAAATAAATTAATTTAGATTTATTTGTCTTTAGTTTGTAAAAATAAATGTAAAATAGTCAAATATAATTTCTGTAGTAATTTTTGCCTAGATAGAGGTTGAGAATAAAAGAAAAAAAAATAGAACAAAAATAAATGAAAGCATCTCTCTTCATTTGGAATTTCAAAAAGCCAGTAGATAGTTATAACCATCACCATCAATAATGTAATTTAGAAATACCATCCAAGGAAGAGAACAAGTAATTCCAATTTTCTTTTGGACTTTATAAATGCTAGTTCTGGTCACTGTAATGTATGCAATTTTCTTCAGTTGTGAATCCAGCTCTTCCCTGTCTTTGCTTTGCAATACATTTTTAATACAGATATTGTATCTTTAGAGGGGTATTTATTGATGAAAATTTCTGTGACATACAACTTTTCTTACAGTTTTGCTATTCACCTAAAATATTTCAGACACAATAAAAATTAGTCTTAAAATGAGATCAAGGTGTAAAATATTTTAAAATGGCTCCATTCTACTTTTTCATATGCCTATCAATATTTATCTTTCAAAGGATATTATATATTATATTCCAGGAATCATGATTCTATGCTAGATATCCCTAGTTGATGGTGTTAATGTTAAAAAAAAAATACTTCAATCTGTAGAAAGCAAGTGATTTCTCCCATATTTTATTATCTTATCTGCAGCATCAATTTCTATCCTTCATCTGAAAAAGTGTAAAACATAATGGAGGGGGTGAATACATTTCTAGCTGGTTTTCCTTTAGGAAAAGTATCAAAACCCTTTATTTACCATCAGGGATGAGTTAAAGGGAAATCCAACAATGTCAGAAATTCATGAAAACATAGAGGCTTGAGAGATGTAGGGAGGATTTAGGCTGAAAATTGAGGGTATGAGCATGCGGTGGAATGGGGGAGAGTTCTGGGTGTTCAGATCAGAGCAGCTATTTAGCAATTTCAGAGCTGAGTATTCAGAATGTCTCTGAATGACTTCATTTGAATAGAATGATTCAAATCAGAGAACACCCAAATGCAAAAAAGACTTGTCAAAAATCCACTCCAAAACTCAATATCTGCCTTTATCTTATGGATTATCCTTGTTACCATCCTCTGTTGGGCCATATTGGTGAGAGCTGACTCTAATTTAATTTTTTTACTGTGAGAAATACGCATTTTTAAGTAAAGTGAATTTCCATAGAAACTGACAATTTTTTCATTTAAAATCAAAATGTCAAGCATGAAATTCAGCTGAATCATCTAGTTTTACATATGGGTATTAAATATTTGATTGGTGCCTAAAGAGAAACTCATATGTGTAAACTGATGTTTAACTGATGTTGGTGATGTAGTGAAGAGGCAAGATTTCAATAGCAGCTCTAACCAAGGAAGCTCTGCCTTGAACTAGTAGGATCCTATGAGGATGTGGATTCAATAGAAATGAAGCAGGAACAGAAATTCCGAAAGAAACAAGAATATTAACATTGAACCACAGGACCTCCTCCCCACCCACATATATCAACCCTCTCAGAATACATTATACTTTACTGATATTTTTCAAATGATATAAAGGTAAGACTTAAATAAAACCTATTGTTATAAATCAATACAAGAATAAAATAACTAGAATAATAGCAAAATTAAAAACAGCATTTGGGACAGAAATTCATCTGTAATTTTAATTTGTGCCTCAAAATTATTTTGTATATAAAAAGGAGTTTAACAGAGCATATTTTTAAGTTACCTGAAGAACATATAATCTTGTTATTGAATATTAAGGTCAAAACCATGAATTTTTAAAACTTTTTTTACTGCCCCAATAGATTATATATCACTGGAAAAGTAAAGAGTTTTGCCAAGATGAAGCATTGGTCATTTATTCATATTGGCTAGGGAAAAAAAAATGTCTAGTGCTAGCCATTGCTCTGCTGCTATGATTAAGTTAGACAAAAATTGATGTACACATTGGGAAAAATTCTTCACAGACACCTATTTTTATTCACTTTCATAGCAATTTCCCAGGGAATAAAACATATCAAAATTAATACAGCAGCAAGGAAATTGTTTACTAAGGTAAAGCGGAGGAAAGCAAAAGTGACAGCAGTTATAGAAAACGGCAGTAGCTCTTGAAGTTAAGCTGCTCTGTCACATGCCATCAACTGGACCATTATCTGGTGCAGCAGGACTGTAATAAATTGTCAGATTTGCTTCTTAGCTGAAATGATGGGATGGAAATTGTGCAGTATATATGAGGTTCTGGTGGGGGTGGGGGAGAACAGGTATATCAGATTTGCCCACATGTTAAGTCCTACAGTGATTGACACTGGCACTAGACATATAGTTTCTTCAAGTAAATTATAAGGTGAAAGTCTGGATATCCTGATTCTTTAAGGACAAAAAGGTCAGATAAAAAGAATTAATATTAATAGTGACAAGAAATATTTACTTTTCCTTTTTTTGAGACATTTTCTTATAATGTTTTCTGCTTCAGGTTCTCCTCTTCTTTGAGATAAGTGTTATCTGAGAGCAGTCTACATTCTTAATGATTCTTAATGATTCTTCCTGGTTGTTCATCATAAGAGCTAATATTGCATCAGTAATTATTTCGCTTGTTTGTTTCTTCTGCATTTCAAGAAAGGCAACATGACCCAGGGGGAAAAAACATGGGTATGCAGGAGGTGCTTAATAGCTGTTAGTTTGCATCCTCTCTCCGGGTAAAGAATTTTTGGCTAGTCAAAGACCAGGTTCTTAAAAACTCCTTTGAGCAATATATGAAAACACTGGTAGGAAAAAAGAAAACAAAAAACTAGTGATGTTTGAGATGGCCTGTTAATTTTCTTAAATTTAAATTAAGGCTCATTGGAGTCTTAAGATCTCTTCCCTTTTTTTTTGAGACTCACATTGGAACATGCCAAAATTTAACATAAACAATTATATACAGTCAGAACCTGGCTTCAAAAATTATAGGATATTTAATAATGTAACAATATGTTGTCCTTTCAGACATTTTAATTTGTAAGGTTGTAAATGTTGTGCTTGTGTGAAAATAAACACCCAGTATACAATTTGTGGGTTAATGAAATCTTTCCTTGAAACAGAAGAAATCTATATCTTGATGTAATTGGACTTTATAACTTATTGAGGACAACACTGAAACATTTAACTAATAGGGACCATCGCCAGGCTATAACATCTTGTCTACAGAGGTGTACTAAGCTGAGTACTTTATTTCATTTTTTTCGTGATATCTAATAAAGGCTGCTTTCATATCTTACTGAATAAGTTGAAGATAAGATAAACACTTGAGTTGTGTCAACATAGTTAAAAGAATTAAAGGGGCAAAAATCTTGCAAATGCTGGTCCCTGAATCTTTTAAAGTAACTATCTATATAAATTGGGGAAAAGGGCTTTTATCTGAATTATCCTGATGTAATAATGCCTCAAATCTCTACTTTGCTTAACCTATAAAGATGCAACTTGAGGGCATTTAGTGCATTACTGCCAATTTTTAATTTTGGCACTAAATTGTCCCAAAGAGGCCTTGAAAAGGTGACTATGCTGCCAGAGAAGCGTAACTTATTACCTGGGAGTGATTCAGGTTTGGAGGTGAATCTGACAGTATTCCTAATAATGCCTTACCTGTGTTAACAGACTGTATTGTGGTGAGCAGTTCTAGAAGGTGCCCATTCTCTTAACAGAATTCTCCTGCTTGTGCATTTTATTTGCCTCCCATGGATTTGTCACCCCTTTTTCCCTGGGTGATGGAGCTGCCAAAGATTACTCAAAGCCCATCTCTTCTGAGCAGTGAGATGCCGCAGAAAGGGGTTAATATCCCAGAACCCTCAAGCATGAGGCATTCCTTCCATTTGGGGAATTAACCACGAATTGGGGTTCTCTTCCTGCATTTTTTCTCCAGACCAGGAAGTTACAGGAAGAGACATAGTTTTTACAAGTTTAACAATAGAAGCTGGTAACATTCAGTAAAAAATAAGTCAGATGACATTCTGTTAGACAATTAAGTGATCTACCAACAAAAGCTTGATCTAGCAAACATTCTTTCTCCCTCCAGCAGCTTCCCAGTAACTTTACATATCAATAAATAACCTGTCTGTCTTTGAACCAGCAGCCTTGCTGTGTTACAATTTTTTATCTTACAACAGAGACTCAACATCCTGGGAAAAATTTCCTGTCCTTTGCAAGGTCAATATTTGAAACTGCAAGGCTTTGGAAAACCAGGCCCTGTGAAGTACATTTGCTTTATGAATCCTCTACACTAACTCATCTCTGTATCTTTAAATATAGCTTTCCCAAATACATCAGATTCACTCTGCTTTTTGATTACTGTGCATGAAAGGTATTCTTAAGTTATGGAAATCCATTCTCAGGCTTTCAATTATCTTAAGTGTTTATCTCTAAGTAGCACACATTTAGCAATACGTTTTAAAGCTCCTGAATGTATAGACTGCAGACAGCAACACTGAGTATGGTTGGTGGTGCTATAGACCAATTTCCCCAGATGTAATTTAGGAGTAGAAAAAGATGGCCTGTAGTGATTCCCATTTCTCACTGGACATTGTGTCTTTGCATGTGGTCAATATACATTCCTGTGCAATCTCTCTGGAGAGATGAGTACACCTGAAAACTGCTATTATCTGTGATACAGGTCTGAGAAACATTTTTATGGCAGCTGTGTGATTTTAGGATTCCCAGTAAACTACATTGGCCCCAAGAAGAGACAGTTGCAGGGTGTTGTTAGAACATTTTGCTGGCAGTTACTTGTACAAGAAGGGACAACAGAGACTCTGAAACCTAACAATCCCACTCATAGATAGCAAAGGGGCAAATAGGCAATGTTAATGTGGATAGTAAAGTGTAGCTTTCGAATAGTAAGTTTAAGTTTAAATACTGTATTTATTAGCATAATATGTTTCAACCATAAAGTGGATGTCATTCTCCCGACCTTAATGAATTAATGTGTGTTAAAACACTAAGCATAGTGCTTGTCACAGAGTGTTTTCCAGATTTGTTGTAGCTATTGTTACTGTGGCTGTTAGCATTATTATTCCACAGATAGACAAAATGAGGCACAGAGAAGTTAACAAAACTAGATGATTCTGAAACCCAGTCTTAATTCAGTACATTTGTACTTTGAAGCTCTTTAGTGGCAGAGAACAAAGGCAGGACACTGTTTGTGATCACATTTCCCTATATTTTCTAAAAAAAAAAAAAAATCAGCATAGCAGAAAAAACCCCTGAAATTTCACATTACAATCTTTGCTTCTTGATGGTGTGCATATTGTTATCAAAAGCTATCACGGAACTTCCACGCTCCTGAAAGATGATGGGGTGCCTAAGAATATGACAGCTCTAGTTTCTTGATGGCAAATTTAGCAGAAATTGAATAAGGTCTTTATCTTTGGCATCACATAGTAAAGTCTACTGCTTGTCTGTGCTTTTGCTTAAGGGCATCCCTTGGAATATGGATCATTATAAAATGATGCTGGGGAAACCTCTTCCCTGAGTATGTATTGTTACTTGGTGTTAAAGCAATAGATTACAAACCAGAACCTTTAGAAGCCTCATCATCCATGAAGCAGATTTCACATACCATCTGCTATGTGAAGGACGTGCTGACATAATAGTCTATTTCTCTAAGGCATCAGCACATTCATGCAGCTATCTGTCCTACCTGTGCTTCAGAAAGCAAAAGAATATTATCTACATGGTTCATCAAATCAAATCAGTGCTTCCTCTTATGATGAAAAGATAGACATGTCACTGGAGACTGTAACAGCTTTTGATGATTGCAATATTTCCAAGATTAGTAGTAGATGGTGGTTCACATATTAATACTTGGTACTATTTGGGGTCTAAATATAATTATATTAAATTCATCAGAATGCTCTCCCTCAAGTTAAAACATTTTTAGAGAGCCAAATAAAATGTCTTGAGGAGACTGGGTTTATGAAATATGGAATTGAGATGAGTTTCTCCTGAGAACTAAATTATTTAGCTAGGATGAAATTACTAGAGGAATGTTTAAAGGATGATATACGAAAGAAAGAAAAATGTTTAATTAAAGCCATAGTTAGTATCTTTGTATCTGCAGGCCATAAAACCGAGCCAGCATCTCACAGTGGGCATACAGAGTACTGAAGCACAATGGGAAGAGTGTTCTTCTAAATTTATTAAATCAGAATGTATTAAATGAAAGTATTTTGAATTATTTTGAGAGGTGAGCTTGCAGATTTAATTCAAAGTGGGAGCCAGCATTGTGCACTGGTTAAGACCATGGCTCTGCAGTCAGACTACTGAATTTTTACCCTGGCTCTACAATTATTAGCTGTGTGGTCATGGGTGAGTTCATTGTGCCTCAGTTTTCTCATCTGTCCAATGGCAATGATATTGGTACCTACCTCATGGGAATGCTTTAAGAATTAAATGAGAGATGGTATAATAATGTGCTTGGAAAAGTACCTGGTATATATTAGTTCCTCAATAAGTGTCAGTTACAGTTACTATGAGGATTAATTGAGACAGAGTGATTGTAAAGCACTTAGTATAGTGCTTATTCATTATGTTAGTTTTTTTATAGTTATGAAATGTGCAAGTAGTGTATGCTTATTACTTGTTAAAATCCATAGATAAATGGAGACTCAATGGTGAATGCATTTTTTAAACATGTGCACGCACTCATTGCAACTTGAATAACTTGAAGTTTTATCCATTCTTTCTAACAAAAAAAAAAAAGATCAAATTGCTGTTTAACTGAGGATGGCCAGAAGAAGCATTTCCTTCTAAGAAAGTGGCAGACTTTATATTTTGAGGGTGCAAAATTATTATTATCAAAAATAATGAAGACATTTCAGGAGTAAAGGGAGAAATTAAATCTACAGAATTGATAAAAATAATGCATAGTTAAAATAAAAAAAACGCATAGTGAAGAATTCCTTATGTTTTGTACTACACAGAATGAGAATATTAGAAATCCGGGCACCAAATAATAAAAAAATTTGTAAGATTTTTTGTGGCCATAAAAAATTACAGCATTTAATTATTATATCTATTAACAATCTTAAACACTAGGACTTGAAATGAGGGTTAAGCTTCTGAAATTTCACTTATTTCAACATTTTCATTCAATTTGAAAGGTACTGTTTTTTTCTTTTGTATTCTCATTTTCATGTAGTCTCTCAAATTGACATTTTAATATTTTAATCTTAATTTTTTACAAATTCATTGAGGTATACTTTACGTACCATAAAATTCATTCATTTTAAGTGTACAATTCAGTGATTTTTAGAAAATTCACAAAGTTATGCAACCATCACCACTATCTAATTTTAGAAAAGATTCTTTGTGCCCACCCCTAAATCCAGGCAATCACTAATCTGCTTTCTGCTTCTATAGTCTTTTTTTTGTTAAGGTTCATTAATGTTGTCACATTTACTCCATTCCTTTTTATGGCAGAATAATATCCTTTGTATGGACATACCACATTTTGTATATCTGGTCATCAGAAAATGTACATTTGGGTTATTTCCACTTTTTGGCTATTATGCATAATGCTGCTATAAACATTCATATATGAGTTTCTGTGTACAAAAATTTACATTTTCATTTATTTTGGGTATATACCTAGGAGTGGAGTACTCGGATCATGGTAACTCTATGGTTAGCATTTTGAGGAACTGCCAAACTGCTTTCCAAACAACTGTACCGTTTTACATTCCCATCAGTATTTTGTGAGTGAAGAGGCTGAATCACATAAAGTTTAAGTTTTATCAAATTGATTTTAGTTACAATTATTTAAGAGCATCTAGCTTAACAGTTTGAAGTGATAAAATAGTTAATACTTATAAATCACCTTTGTCCTTCAAAATTGATTTTAAATCTGGTCATTAATTTAGTTTTATCTCATATGAAAAAGTGAATCGTCAAATTATATTATTAAACCAATCTTATCAATTAATGGAAAATCCAGCCATTATGATAAGTGTTTCAGAGAAATACATGATAAATATATTTTTCATTTATTTATTAGTTTAATCCTCATTTTTTTATTATTTCATAAATAAGATCGTTTCAAATGCCTTAAGTTAGTAAGTTCACAATTCAATATCCAAATATTCCTAATGTTAACTTAAAGAAAAGTTAGTCTAATTGAAATCCCCTTATCTGAAGAAGTTACCCACCATATTGAAAGAAATGACAATTTTTTTCTGTATAATAGCAACAATAATAGCTCATTGCTCAAAGTAAATATTTCGAATTTCGTGTTATTAACAAGTGCTTGAATGCATATGTCTGATATTTTCCATTGGAAAATTCCTTTTGTTTGTAAGTATATCTGGGGAAGCAACAGACCAAGTGAAAAAAGAAATTGTTATCTTGTAGTGTTATACTGCTCATCATTCAGGAAATGCATATAGTTCATATCTTGTTTTAGTAAAGAGGAAAGACTCATAGGACTGAATCTCCCTATAAATTTATCTTTTGCCAGGTGAAGTGTTGAGAATTCCATCAGCCTTGGAGTGTAATTAGAGAAGTGACTGATTCATATCTTCTCAGCTGTGTGAACATAATTCTGCCTATTGAACTGAAGGGTTGTTAATCCCTGGCAGTAATGTTTGTGCCAACTTGATTGCTGAGCTCAGAATATTTCCAGTCACAGGAGGTTGAAAAAGCATGTAGATTTTAGAAAAGGAACACGGAGAAGATGACAATTCTAAAGGAAAAAGAATAGGACTAAACGAAATTCTTGATGTGTGAAAGTTTAGAAAATAAAAGATTTTGTGAAATGTGCTGGTGCACCCCTGGATAGATGAAGAAACAAAATTGGTATTTTTTAGCTTGATTAGAGTTTGATTTATGGGCTTTTTTTTGGTAACAGAAGTGGGACAAGAGAATAGGATTTACCTTCTAAGGGAAAAAAGAATTTTGAAAAATACCTTCCAGTTCACATAGTTTATCAACAACAACAACAAAATAATAATTTTTTTAACACACAATGCTGAGACTGGTAAAAAAAAAAATCCTGAGGGGAGAAAAACGTTGCTGGATCATATAGTTGAACTATAGTTTACATATAGGTTAATTACAAATAATTTAGAATTTCAAATTTTATAAGTGTTTCCGTTTCCAAAGTATGCATTTGCACTGTATTCGTAGGGATAATCAACCTGTCTTATAAACACTGAGATTTCCCAATTCTTTTCTTAATTCCCTCCTGTGATACAAACAAAACACACAATCTCAAACAACAATAAAAACAACCTAAACCACAAACACAAACATCTAGATATGAAGGTTCATTTCAGAAAACTGTAACTTTCTAACATTTATCATCTGCCATCTGTAGGACCAACAGAGAGAAAAGGGGCGACCAGGCAAGACAACTGCAAGATAAGGGGATCTATGGTAGGCATGACTGGATGTTTTATGACAGTGAATTCTTGCTGAATAAGAGAATGACCTTTTGTGGAAGATTGCGAGAACCTAAGCCTGGATTATTTATTTGAGGTGTTGTCCAGGCTGAGTATAAACTAAATCATGTCTCACAGTACCCCAAATTCTATTAATTGTGTTTCTTATTGAGGGAAAATTGGAGTACTAATGCAATCACTTGAATGATTGGAATCCTTCCTATTCTTACCTTGCCTATCCCATAACTTTTCTTCTCCCTGATTTTATCTCAATTGTCTGTATATTTCAAAAAAAAACCAAAATAAAAAAAAGAGAGATTTCAATGTGTGTGTGTGTGTGTGTGTGTGTGTGTGTGTGTGTGTGTGTACTTGCGTGTATGGAAAATTTCAAAACTCAATTGGCATAGCATCAAAGATCTCTCTGTAGACCAATTCAGGCTCTTGAGAAAATTGTCAACAGTTAGTCATGACATAAGCTACACCACATTGCCATTCTTTTTATAAAGTTAGTACTGGTACAAACTTTCCTTAGCCTTTGTGATAATTCAAACATGAATTGCTTTATGCTCAATTTAAAAACTTTGAAATAAGAAAATTAATAATGAAAACTAGCTTTCAAGGGAAATACAGTATTCCAGAACAGTAGTCCCGAGTATATGACATTAGGAATAGCCAACTGTATAAAAAGAATTGCTCATTTTAAGTAGTATTTGTGTCTTTATTAAATTAGATCACATGAGATTTATGTTTCTAACACCTAAATATATTTCTCTAAATACATGAAAATTAATAAAACTAAATTTACTTTCCAAAGTATTCACTTAATTCAGACATTTCTTTGAAGCACACTTCTGTCTCCTCTTACCAGCTCCATTTTCTACCATTAAAAGTTATAGCCATAATGAACTTGGAGAAAATTTTGTTAAGTGAGATAAGCCAGGCACAGAAAGAAAAATACCACATGTTCTCACTCATAAGTGGGAGCTAAAAAATATATGAGTAAATAAAAAAGGGGGGAAAAAAAGAAAGCAAAACAACAACCATAATTGAATTTTCAAAAGGAGAGAAAAGAGCTGTGGTTACTAGAGGTGGGAAAGGGGGTTGGGGTATAGGAAGAAATGGGTTAAGGGACACAAAACAGCTAGTTAGGAAAAATAAATTCTACTGGGATACAGTAGAGCTAACATCTAAGATTAGAAGAGAGGAGATCAAATGTCCTGGACACAAAGTAATGATTACATTTTGTAATGATGAATATGCTAATTATCCTGACTTGATCATCACACATTTACACAGGTATTGATATTCAACTATGTACCCCACAAATATGTATAATCAATTACGTTTCAATAAAAGATAAAGAAAAAAGAAAAAAAAAAGCTACAGCCATGAAACTTCAGGCAAATTACTACTTCTTGAGCAATGTTACCTTATTCAATAGAGTTTCTTCCATATTTGTAAAAAATTCATCCTTTTTGCATATTAAATCTATTAAAATGGAACCTATAATCATTGACTTCTGTGAACATTTTTTAAAAAAAAGATGTTGTTATAGTGCAATGACAATATTTCCATTCACTGAGGCTCAGCTCTATCTTTTTTTGGTGAAAATTGCTTGAACTAAGATGATAGATTAATCTATATCTTTGTCTTTTTCTTTCAATTGGTTATTTTAACCAAACTAGTATACGAAGGCTGTCACATCACTTTAATATTTTTTAAAAAGCAAGTTTTATTTCTTTCCTTTCTTCCCTAAACCTGGTTGTTCTAACTAATTCTTTGGGTTTAATTAAATTTTTTGTCTTGAATAATATCTATAAACTCATCCAAATTGAGAAGTCGAATGCTGTGATGTATTTTGTTCTTTTGAATGTCCTTCTTTCCATGTTTGTCAAAAGCTTCCAATGACTTTTTTTTTTTTTACTTTCTCTTTACCTACCATGTGGATTTTATTACAGTTTCCTTAGCAACAATAATCACAATTCTGTGTGTATATATATCGAGCTCTTTTACCTGCCCATAATCCTGCACTGACTGGGCCAATTGTCAAGCTAGGGCTGGGTCTGGAGCTCACAGACCCCACAAGCCCATTCACAGACTGGGTCACAAACCCTTCACACACCAGGCTGGGTCCCTGTTGGGAAAACAGAATAATTTAATGAGGCCCTCTCACCTCGGGGCAGGTTAGGGGTGGTGCAGCATTCTTTGTGAGCAGGTTGTGTATGGGTGGAGTTAGTGTGCCACCACCTTGGCTGGAGTTTACTGCCTCAGGTGGCCACTGCTGCCATGAGCAGCCATGCTTTGCAACTTTTGGCTTCCAAGGACCTGGTTGCCAGTTACCTAGCTCATAGACCTGCATGTAAAGGGTCTGGTGACCCAGCCTGGTGTATGAAGGGTTTGTGACTCAGTACTGAACAGGCTTGAGGGGTCTGTGAGCTCCAGACCCGGCCCTAGCTCGACAATTGGCCCAGTCAGTGCAGGTAAAAGAGCCCAACAACTGGCATGGTCGTGTAGCTTTACAATCGGCGCTGTGAGAAGGATTCTGACATTAGCCCGAGCACCACAGTCTTCAGACTCCTCACACAGCAGGCTGGGTCACCAGATCCCTCACATGCAGTTCTATGAGCTAGGTAACCAGCCAACAGGTCCTTGGAGCCATCGGTTTGAGAGCATGGCCTCATGGGCGGATGCCTGAGGCAGACGCCAGCCAAGTTGCAGTGCTATTATGCATACGCATTCACTCCACCCACACACTCACACAATTTGCTTACAGAGAATGTGCTGCACCACCCCCAAACATCCCTAAGGCAATGGGGCCTGATTAAATTACTCTATTTTCCCAGCAGTATACGTGTATACATAGTCTATAGATTCAGTCCAGTGATTGTTAGAGAATCTAATTTGAATCAGTTCAATTGAGCCAATTTATTTCCTTGAGAGGACATCACAGTATACCCCTCATAACTATGAAAAGGAGCTGTTGCTGCATATTAGCCACTTGGTCCAGGCACCTACTTGACTTGCTTGTGTAAGGCTTATTTCCTCAATTTTGTTACTGGCAGCCAGGCTCAGCTTGCCTTCTCACACTAAGCAAATGTCCTGAAAATCCAAAAGTTGGTGCAAGGATTAGAAGCTTTATTCAGATAACCGGCATCTGGGGGGTGACCAAGCTAAAATCATCCCACCTTCTATTGCCTGTTCTGGGATTTATAAAGGGGAAGAGGTGGGAAGGTGAGGTAAGGGTTTTGTTCTTCAGGCAAAGGGGGAGGTTGGTCACAAGTTCAGCAGAGGGTCTGAATCAGATGTCAGGGTCCCGTGAGGGACTGGGTGCTTTGGTGTCATGGAGTCTGCAGTTGGCGGACTGGTCAGCTTCAAACCCTCGATGTTATTTGGGGGTTGAAGTCCTTATCTCCTAGGGAGAGCTCAAAGACAATAACCTCAGCCAAGCATCACAGCAACATAAAAATACCCAACTCTACCTCTCACTAATGTGAATGCAATTTTCCTTTAAGCAAGAAGGCGAGTTAATAATCAGCTAGAGTCCGTTGCCTTTCTATTGGATTTCCTCTATTTGCAGTTGATTTGGGAGGTAAGAAAACTTAGCTTCAGTCCTTAATTGTAGGTGTACAACATCTAAAGAAAATCAAATAAGAGGGTGTAATGGGAGATAAATGGAAATGAACTTTTTAGAAGACTCCTTTTGGGGCATGATTTCATCCCCAGGCAGTTTCAGCCATATGGTAAGTTTCTCAATTCATTTGCTAACCTCAAGGAATTGATGATTATCAGTTCCCGTGTTAATGGCTAACTGAAATTTTCTGCTTGGTCCTAGTTACCCCAAAGATGGCCATTTTCTGGCTAAGATCCTTCTCAATCTCACAAAAACTAAAATGAGCAGGTCCTTAAGAATTATATCCTAACTTGGACTGTTTTAGAACTTCTGAGAGCACATTAGCAAAAAAAAGGACTTTGCTAGATATGAAACAAATCTTGCAGGGAACATTCAGTACGGCTTACTGATAAAAAGATTTTTTATATTTTGACTCTGTTGTTTATTAGCGGTGTGGTCTTGGACAACTTAGACACTCTGAACCCCATTTCCTCATCTGTAAAATGAGCACCACAAAGGTAACTACTTCATTTTTCTGACAATACATAAAATAACACATGTCTAGTGCTTCATACAGTGTATAGGCAGATGAAGAAATATGTACAGAGAAGCTGGGTAACTCACTCAAGCTCACACAACAGGGGAGTAGTGGAACTGGGAGTTAGCTCATTCATAATTGAAGCCAAACTTGTATTTATCCTTCTATCATGGTAGCAAATAGGCTTCTTTATCATCTCCATCAAAACATGATAAAAGTATTGACCTTCTTCTTCCCCTTAATGCCAGCTAATTAGTATGTGCTTTGCCTTTATTTTACTTTATGATTAAGCTAGTACCACTCCCTGTCTTACAAGGTACTTAAATATAATTAATTATTACTCTTTCTTTGCTGAAGATAAAAACATCATTAATGATTATAGACTCATCTATCAAAAGGAATATTAAAACCTCAGTTTTAATTAGTTCAGTTTCTTATAGGAATACAGAAATATTGTGGGAAGCAAAAAAAACCAACCAAAAAACAAACAAACAAACAAACAAAACCCAAAACATAATGACCACCTTCTTTGTTTTTTTGTTATGACAGGAAAAAAAAAATCAAAAGTATATCTTTATCATTAGTTCGTTTTAATGGTATCAATACATTAAAATAGTGTATTTTTTCTTCAGTATGTCATATTGACTGTGGTATACTTTCTCTTTATCCTTCTCAGTCTTTCTTTTTCCTGTATATGCTTCCATTAGGTACCTTCTAATAGTACATGCTTGTTTCTTTACATGATTTTGAGGGCTTCTCAGGGTTTGTGACCAGAGATAACAGTAGTATAAATAGCTACCTATTTGCAGATTTGAGTTTGTACCATAATGGCTAGAAAACAATACTGACAAGTATTAAGCATTTTCTCTGCCCTGGGAGGTAGGATAGAAGAAACAGATGATTGGCTTCTAATTATATTAATGAGCAAGGAGATAGGATAATTGGACACATTTGTAAAAATGAATTTGAGTACAGAAAAAAATACTGATAAATACAAATCTCTTTGTGAAGGGGGAGTGAAATAGAAAGGAATATTGTATTTACCAGGTCTTGTGTTCATCAATTTACATACATTATGTCTATTTTACAAAACAGTCCTTCCAAGGAATAGGAATTACAATCTCACTTTGGAGCTTAAGAAAAAAGGGTAAGGTAAATGTCTATTGATGGATGATTGGATAAGGAAAATGTGGTATATATACACCTTGGAATACTACCGTGCTGTAAAAAAGAATGAAATTCTCCCATTTGCAACAACATGGATGATGAGTTTGGAGAAACTTATGTTGAGTGAAATAAGCAAAACACAGAGGGATAAATACCACATGTGCTTACTCATAAGTGGGAACTAAGAGAAAAAGGAGGAAGGAAAGAAAGGCCACAGTGGTGCATTGGACTTGCAGAGGGAGAGAGCATACCTAGGGATACAAAGTGGAGTGGGGAAAAGGGGATAGGGAGTGAGGCTGGGAATAACTGGGGGGATAATTGGGTGGAGGACACAGGGTATAATCACAGTTTGTGGTAATGGGTGTGCTGCCAGTATGGATCTGACCATCACATCTTAGGCACATATGGTGACAATTTGCTTTTTACCCCATGAATATTCATAACAAAGACTAAATACGTACGTACATACATACACACATACATAAATAAATAAACGGAAAAAAAATAAAAAAAGAAAAAAGGGGTAAGGGATTCTAAAAGAGCTAATTAACTTTCCCAACACCAAAAATTGTAAAGTTCCAAAACACAGAATCAAGCCCAAGTCTGTCTGATGCTAATACTGCTTTTCCCAGAACTTAACACTACTTGGATGAAATGTATCCAAGGATTATTCACAGCAGTTAAGTTGTGGCCATTCAGAAAGCAGGGCTTTCTGACAAATCAACCATAGATAGGTCAGTCAGAGAGTGAGCTAAATATATAGGAAAGGAAATAAGAGGCCAGGTCTTTTGCACTATTTTAATGATCACTAATTAAACGTTGTGTTTGGGGCAAAACTGCTGAAGGTAGCAAAGTAAAACTTCTCAGACTATTTTAGAAAACTATGAATTTGGTTGGTCTAGTGTATTGTTCAGTTCATGTAGACATTGTATAAATATGCATGTCCTTAAAATTTTAAAGTCTTTTTCCCCAGAATAACATCAAAGAGACAGGCAACCCATTTTGTCATTGCTATCCAATGTCATATCAACTTTTCTCAATGATGTACTGCTTTTCGGCCAAAATGATGATATTTATTAGTTTGGATGAGTCACCTCTTTTGCTTACCACTCTGCCCACAGGCTCTTTTGAATCCCTTCCTAGATATTTGCAGAATTACAGTTGGAGTATGTCTAAGGTTTTATATTACTAAAGTGGTCCACAAATGTTTTATCCATTCATCTTCTCATTATTTTTTCCTTTACATTTTCTTTCTATAAATAGTAAGAATAATCTTAGACATTTCTCACGTCTCAGAAAAAAAGACATTCACTGATGATTGAAATTTGACATTAACTAGTGCTATCACAGTCTTAACTATGTGACCACCAAAGTTCACTTCTGGGCTCAGTGGCAGGAATAGTCTTCATCTTTCCCCTTCTCTGCTTTGGTCACCCTGCCCTGTAAAGTTCATAGGCCTCCCTAAGGGAAGGATCAGGCACTGTAATGACGCTCAACCTTCTCTTTTTTTTGTTTGCTGTTTTGTTTATTTGTTTTGTTTTGTTTTTGTGGCTGGTTGGTACGGGGAACAAACCCTGGACCTTGGTATTATCAGCACCATGTGCTAACCAACTGAGCTAACCGGCCAGTCCAATCTTCTCTTTTTATTTTATTTATCTTTTATTTTTATTTATTTATTTATTTTTGTCTCCTTACAGTGCTGAAAGTGTGGATCACGTGGTTTTAGTGCATTCCCTATTCATTGTATGTTTGGGAGGAGGAAGTTTGGAGGAAGATTCAAAATCAGGTTGTTGACTTCATCATCTACCTGAGTCTAGTATATTTTATTTTTCATTTTATTTTAATATTTTTATTATGAATATTCATGAGATACAAGTTACCAGAAATTGCTTTTGTACCCTGTGTCTCCACCCAGTTATTCCCAACCTCCCTCCCTTCTCCCCTTCCACGCACTCCACTTTGTAGCCCTAGGAATGTTCCCTCCCCCTGTAAGACCATCACACCACTGTGGTCTTTCTTTCCTTCCTTCCTTTCTCTCTGAGCTCCCACATATGACTGAGCACATGCATTATTTACCCCTCTGTGCTTTGCTTGTTTCACTCAACAAAAGTTTCTCCAGGTTCATCCATGTTGTTGCAAATGGGAGTATTTCATTCTTTTTTATGGCAGAGTAGTATTCCATGGTGTATATATACCACAGTTTCCTTATCCAATCATCCATCAATGGACATTTAGGTTGTTTCCATATCTTGGCTATTGTGAACAGAGCTGTGATGAACATGGGAGTGCAGGTATCCCTTTGAAATGTTGATTTCCATTTCTCTGTGTATATACCCAGAAGAGGAATTGCTGGATCATATTGAAGATCTATCTGTAGTTGTCTGAGAAACCTCCATACTGTTTTCTATAGTGCTGACCTTCTCTTTTTAAAGACTTCCAAGGACAGAGATTTTGCAGGAGTGAATCTGTGAGCCTTCCACGTACCTAGTAGCTCACATCATTATAGAGTTGTCTCTTTTACTCTCTCACAGTCAGATTTTTTACTTCCAAATCCAATGCTTATCTTTTTTTGTTTGTTTTCTTTTCATTACCTTTGCCTCACAATTCATCAATTTATTTTTCATGTCTATTTTAATCATTTTTTCAGATGAAACAGGCCCTATTTATCCTTTTTCTATGACTCAATTTTCCAATTAAGGCGAGTTCCTTCAGATAACAGATCAGACACTTTTCAGTGTGCAATGCTAGGGTGGAGGAAAGGCATATGAGTAAATACTTAGCACAGAAAACAACAATGGTTTAGTGTTATCGAACATTTGAAAGATGGCTTCAAACGCAAGCACATTGGGAAAATCCTGTTTTTATTTATTGTATATTATACAGAGTTAAATTTTAAATGCCGTGATACCATATCTCCACTGATATTAACTAACTCATGCCCTGAAAAAAATTCTTTCCCATCTTCTCTTTTTAAGTTGCTCTGGAGTTGCAAGTTAGGGTTTATAATATGAAGCAAACACATCAAGTCGTAAGTCAGGTCGAATTAATAGGGGCAAATCCACATTGACTAACAACCTACTCTGTACCAAATTCTCTTATGTCCAAATTATACTTTATGTCTTTTATTCAAAACTGAATTCTTTGCTAATTCATTTCTCAGAAGAGTTCCTGTAAATACATTCTAAGGTAAACTAAGGTGATAATATTTATCTGGCTTATCCTCTGAGTTCTGACATGTTATCTTGCCATATGGATATCCACTTCCACCTATCAGTTACTTCATCCCTATTTTTGTACTCCTACAAAAACATTTTTTTAGTTTTTTTTGGAGCAGTAGTTTGCAGGGTCAATTGATCTTTTCTTTCTAGGACTAAATACTAATTAAATTTATCCAGTGTTATTGTTTTTCCATTCCTGCAACAGACACTTTTTTCGATGTCTTGCCATTTTGTGCCTCCTTGCCATTCCCTTGAGATCTGATAACTGATCAAAGTTAACTTAATAGCAAGATAGAAAGTTCAGAGAGTATCATCTTTATGAGTGTGTATGGTAATGCCTAAAGTCTTCTACAAGGCTTGTGCTCATGTCTCTGACCAGGACCTTGTTTCTCTGCTGTGTGGAACTCCATGATTTCTGATAATTGATCCTCAACCTACCTGAGAAAGTAAGTCTGACAGCAAGAAACAACCTTGTAAAGCTTTTCCTTACTCAGTTAATATAAAACAGTGCCGAAACGAGTCCTTAAATGGAAACTGAGGGGAATATTCATAAACTGTAACATGTCTTCAATCAGCCCACAAAAATGAATTTAAACTTAATATCCATGTGGTGTCATGATTAATATTAGCATATTCTTATTATCCATTTTGAATTCTCTTTTTGATAACTACTAACTTTTCCTCCCTGAATAATGTCTTCATTTGCAACTTGATAAGAAGCTGCCTGTTTTTATCCTTTATAGACACAGGCATGATGTCAAGGAAAAGATAAAAATAATTCAAGATATTCCCCAAAGTGGCGCTGCATGAAATTACCAAAATAAGACTTTTTTTTAACATATAGCTATTATCTTATCAGTTCTTGGCCAACCAGGTACACAACTGCTTATTAAAAAATTTATATATACTTTATCAATCTTGCCTTACAAACATCATAATGATATCCTTTCTTGAAGCTAGTCTAAGTTTTAACTGATAACTATTTAAAAGGAAACTATTTCAATGATAATGCAACTTTAGTGAGAGAATAGAACTCATTCATTAGGTCATTTCCAAATTCTTTGTTCCAGATTTTTAAATGGGAAGATAAAGCACAAAGTGCTATGAAGTGACCTAATAATTAATTGGGATACAAGACTAAGAAATAGAACTCAGTACTTGGGCTACAGATTCCCTGCTATTCCCTGCATCCAAATGTTTCTCAGATGTCAGAATACAATAGGTCAGCATCTGAACTTTGAAGAAAGTACCTGTCCTTGAAATAAAAGTCATTCTTAATTCATCACAGGAGGTTTATGTCCTTGTAGACTGACTTTAGCATTTCCTTCTTTTCTTCTTTTACCACCTGCAACATTTGATATATTGTCTGAGTTCTATGATCATTAGCAGCTTTTGGAGTACTGTAAGTGGTAGAAGCCAAGAAAGGAAAAGAAGAAATCGGAAATTCTTCCATGAAGCTAAGACTTAGTTGAACTGAGTTTTTTATGAGCTTTGTTCCCATGCTTACTTAATAGCTCATGTTTACATTGGGGAGTCATTGTTTTGGTCTACTATTATTTGTGCTAGTTCATAACGATATACCACCACACTTTAAAACAAAACCTGCATTTCCTGAAAATTAGAGTTTTTATGCTATGTAATTGATAAGAGAGAGAAAAACATTTTAACAGGAAAATCCTGAAGTAGTCTGGTGAAAGTTTAAATTGAGTAGATTATACTCAGAGCAAAAGCCAATGTACGTGTATATTTAGATTCAGAGTAAAAACAAACGTGTTTTATTGTACTAGCGAAAATTGAACTTTTTACTTTTCAGTTGTGGCTAATTTGACATGTGTAATTTCTAAAATTTACACTATTATTGAAATCTTTATATATTTAACTAAGCAAGCAGTTTATTATCTGATGTAATGTCTTTAAGTGTAAAGTTTAGAAAGGAGTTTTACTTAGTGCCTGATTAGACAGAATATATGATTGAAGTATTTTTGTCATAAATCATAAATCATAGAAATACTTCTGACAGATGATATGCATAAATGAAGATTCCATTTTAAAAATTAATGTAATATATAAAAATGAAATCAGTTTCCCATTTAAAAGTATTATGAGTACAATTTCCATGCAGGATATTTGAAATCACTGGACACATTTTTTTTTTTAATTATATTATTAATACTATATCTTTAGAAATCATATAACATATTTTAAAGAAAACATTTTTTAAAAGATCAATAATTAAAATAAGAATGGGTAAAAAGTCATGAAAACCTATTCAAGAATCCTGTCATGAAAATGTATCCACTACAATTGACAATTTCTTGGGGAGGACATTCACTCATTCTTTCATAACTCAAATTAATTGTTTGACCCAAATATCTGAATTGTACTTCACTTAAAGAGCTAGGTTTCTTCCTTTCAGTCAGTAATATCAAGCATACTAAAAAATTAAATTATTCTTTCATGATGAACAAACGAAGGAATGCTTGATTGAATGAAATGGACCATGATCTGACAGATTTCCACATAGCTCTTTTAATGTCAAAGGACTTCTGTATTCCTGGATGAACAGATAGAAGAGAAAGGAAAGTGTTAAAACTACCTCTAGATGCTCTCCTAGCCCTAGATACTAAACAAAAGGAGAATGACATTGATAGCTAGGGGACTAGTGGTGGAAGTGGTCTTTTTGGTCGGTTAAAGGAATTTGGCAATTTTCTAAGAATAGGAAGTTACATAATATATCTAGCAAAATTAAAGAGAATTTTTCTTTTAGGACAATTAAACATACACACACACACAGACACACGCACACACACACACACATGCACACACACCCAGACACATGCACACTCCTCATGTATTTAATGAGTCCTAAATTGTAACAGGAATACTTAGAGAAATTCCAGTTTAACCCATTTCCATATAACACTGAAAGGACTATATCTTTCTCTCTTTTTTATTATATCAAAATCTCTGAGTAAAGAGGTTATGTTTTTACAAAAGTTTTGAGGTTAGAGAAAGAACATTCAATTGTCTTTATCCATAAAACACTGCCTACAAATTAATATTGTAACTGGTGATAAAAATAAGAGTATCAGCATTGAGTCCTAGGAAATGAAACCCTAACATTTGCTGCATTATTAATTGGTGAAAGATAAGTGCAGGGTTGATGAAGGTCACTGAGGGAATCACTGCATGAAATAATCAGATCCACATAGCTTAAAAAAAAAATCTCTATATTAGACTTAGGTTGCTGGCTGGACTAAAAGGGTAGAACTTTTTAATGCACCACTTTTTCCTGAAGCATTACATTTTACACTGTGGAAAGCAGTCCTTCTTATGAGTGTATAGGATGACTTTTTTTTTAAGGAAATCGGAAGAAAAGAACACAGTCGGACTGATGTTTATAGAATAGGCAGTGATTAGTGTACAATCTGTATTGAGGTAACAAGCAAAACACCATTGCTTGTTTCTGGATCGGTTATTCATGCTCAATGCATTAGTCAGGGTTTCCAGCATTAATTTAGATTTATACTATGGCTGCACATATTGTTTTAACAGCAGAACATGGCCGTAATAACCTTTCAGGGAAATACTAATCACAGTCCACTGAATCTGTATGTATTATTTAGTGCCATTACCACTCCTAGAGCTTTCCACGTTTTTATTTCTCCGCTATTTATTTGTGCTCAAGGATCTTGGTAATCCATTATAGCCTTTACACTGTGATAACAAAGAGCAACTATAGGAGCAATAGTCAGTCTAAGCTTTTGCCCAGAGTAGCATTGGGATAGGAATGAATGTGCAGAACATTAAGGAATACAAAATTGTGAAGAATTAGATATAAGTAGCCAAGAACAGATCACACATCTGTTCTCTACATTTCATTGGCTGAAGAAAAAGAAAAAAAGAATTTGTTCAATCAAAGGCTTGTAAACCAAGACCAGCAGTTCCTAAAGTATGTTCTGTGGAACACTAAAACAGAGAGACATTTTAAAAAGAAAAAAATATTTTCTCCCACTCTGTTGGATGTCTTTTTGCTCTGTTAGTTGTTTCTTTTGCTGTGCAAAAGCTTTTTAGTTTGATATAATCCCATTTGCTCATTTTTCCTTTGGTTGCATGTGCTTTTGGGGTCATATTCATAAAGTCTGTACCCAATCCTACTTACTGGAGTGTTTCCCCTAAATATTTGCAAAATATACATCTTACAAAGGATTAATAACCAGAATATACAAGGAACTCAAACAACTTAAAAGAAAAAACACAAATAACCCAATTAAAAACTGGGCAAAGGAGCTCAATAGGCATTTCTCAAAGGAAGATATATGAATGGCCAACAGACACATGAAAAAAATGCTCAACATCACTCAGCATCTGGGAAATTCAAATCAAGACCACTTTGAGATACCATCTCACTCCAGTCAGAATGGCTAATACCCAAAAGACTGAGAATGACAAATGCTGGCAAGGACACAGAGAAAAAGGAACTCTCATACACTCTTGGTGGGACTGCAAAATGGTGCAGCCTTTATGGAAAATGGTATGGAGGTTCCTCAAACAATTAAAGATAGATCTATCATATGACCCAGCTATTCCACTTCTGGGAATATACTCAGAGAAATGGAAATCATCATGTCAAAGGGAAACCTGTACTCCCGTTTTTATTGCAGTGCTATTTATAATAGCCAGGAATTGGAACCAGCCTAAATGCCTATCACTGGATGAATGGATAAGGAAACTGTGGTATAGCTACACAATGGAATACTACTCTGCTATAAAAATAAAATTAAATACTACCATTTGCAGCAACATGGATGAACTTAGAGAAAATTATATTAAGTGAAATAAACCAGGCACAGAAAGAGAAATACTGCATGTTCTCATTTATTTGTGGGAACTAATAAAAATAAATAAGTAAATACACAAACAAATGGGGGGGGGAGAAGACACAACAATCACAAAAATTCCTTCATATTGTTAAGACAAGTAAACAGATATGGTGTTGATGGGTGAGAAGGGAGAGTCGGAGGGAGGAAATGGAGGAATTGGTAAAGGGACATGAAAATCAACTATATTGTATATTGATAAATTAAAATTTTTTAAAAAAGTAAAAGTAGGGCTGGCAGGTTAGCTCAGTTGGTTAGAGTGAGGTGTTATAACATCAAGGTCAAGTGTTTGGATCCCTGTACTGGTCAGCAGCCAAAATAATAAGAAATAAAAAGTAAAATAAATAAATTCAACTTCTGTGTTCTATTATGTTTGGAAATGAAAACAGAAAACTGGAATTACATATGACTTGAGTCAATAATGGGGCCCATCACTGATGATAGCCCTCTTTTAGGCCTGATAGAAATAAAAATTGAAAGTTATTTTATGTAAGGATTTACTGAGAATATATATAAGATGCTGTATTAGTCCGTTTTTGTGTTGTTATAATAGAATACCTGAAACTGGGTAACTTAAAAAGAACAGAGGTTTATTTGGCTCATGATTCCAGGACAGCTTGGGCATGAGGCTGCTTCTACTCATGGTGGAAAGTGGCAGGCAGCTGGAGGGTACAAGCAGATCACATGGCGAAAGGAAGCAACAGAGAGACAGTAGAGGTGCCAGGGTCTTTTAAACAACCAGCTCTTGCAGGAACTAATAAAGCGAGAACTCACTCACTACCCCAAACCCAATGCAGAGCATTAATCCATTCATGAGGGATCCATAAACATGCACCCATGACTCAAACAGCTTCCAACACTGCCACATTGGGGATCAGATTTCCACATGAGTTTTGCAGGGATAACTTCCAAACTCTATCAGACACCATTCCTTAGAGAGCACTGACTTCTTTTTACGTGAAATAGATTTTTGTAAAAAAAAAATATGTGATAGATTTAGGGTATTAAAAAAGTGATTCAAAATACTCTGACACAATGTTTTCTTATAAGTAAATAAATAAAAAGAAAAGAAACCTTTGAACCTGAATATTAGCTTTCATTTCAGATGGTTTTCAAAGAGAAAAAGCTATCTTTAAAAAGATTATTTTTTAAAAAAATTATTCTTTAAACCCCAAATTCAAGGTGTATATTTTCACTCCTAATTAGTCTTCATCTATGGGGAGAGTAAAAATTGTTCCAGCAAGATTCAAAATCATTTGAATATTTCTTACTTTGCAAACTTAACTTGACTCACTCTCCCTTTTACATGTAAAGTGTATGAATGCAACACTTCACAGCAAGGATGAAGGAGAGCATCCGCCCCCACAGAACAGGCCTCACATTGTTGTCATTATACCAATTATAAAGTGTTATACCTTTCCCCAGTGGTAGATCCAATCTATAGCTACTGGGTAGGAGAAATCCCAGAGACTGGGGCTAGCAATGCTATGAGCATGTTTAGCATTTTCCTTATACTTTGTCAAGCATGCCCCTTTCAAAGATCCCATGGCCTTTTAGTACGTTAGCTACAGTAATGCTTCACAGCGGTTCTGTGCTTTAAGAATATCATTGCAGACCTTTAAAAAGGTGTACAAGGAATGCCTCAGCAACACATATTCCAAAGACAGAATATGATATCACTTGGGTGATGAATATCTGAATCAACTGTTTTTAGTTCAAGTTATTTTTTTTTTTCATCTCTAGTGAAACTGATTGTCATAGAAACAATTGTATTAGTCATCTGATTTAGTCATCAGGTTGGTCACAAAATTTAAAGCATTTTAAATTATTCTTTCTTGGATGGAAAATAATATAGATGGATACAATTTCAGTTAGTCTTAAAGTATATTGGTGGCAAACATAGGTACAGGAAGTGTTCTTTTTTTTTTTTTTTTTTTTTTTTTTTTTTTTTTTTTTTTTTTTTTTTTTTTTAATTCTCAAGTTAACACATCATCCCTGAAACTATTTTTCTTACATTGGGAGAAACGCTTCTGTGGCACTCCCACATGTGAGAAAAACACTAGAAATGGAAAGTCTTCCTCGAGCCAAAAAACAAAAATTACTTTAGTAGGAGTAAAATTTAACAGTGCATGTGTGTACATACACTCAGAGTCTTATCAACTCCTTTGAGGTTTCTTCTAAGGATTTAGGACTAAACATATGTCTTAAATTAAAATCAACTCTGCAAATAAATTTCTATCACCAGTGTACCAAGAACACAGGGTAAGACATCCATATGTACTATCAAAAATGCCAAAGCTACCCCTTTCAGCAGAATGTCAGGGTTCCATTTTTTTTTAACTTTCAGAGCCAGTTCTTTCCCCCAAAAGTGAAAAAAGTGAATATAATTTCTTGTAATATAAATCATTGACTGAAATTTGCTGTTTTCCAAAGATCTGAACTCTGTGAAACCCTTAGAGAATTTACTTGTTTAATTCATATATATGCTTACATATTAGTTGCTTAGGCCTTCTTATTTTCTATTAACATACTCTATATTATGCTCTGCAAATTTGCTGAACAAGATTTTATGAAAAATTGACATAGGAAGGTTTTTATGAATATATTAAATAAGCAGGTAAATATCTATCCTAAGACTGAAAAAATCTAATTTTGACAATATTTGACATACCAGAGAACTTGACAAGAAAAATATTAATATTAAGTGACTGACCCAATTATATTATCTTCCTTAGCTCTGAGCTTTTCTGAGTTTAGTGAAAGCCTTATATTGTCATAAAAATAAAGTCAATTATCTTTTTCAAAGAGAAAATCATGAAAGATCATGGCCTACCAGAGTGCCTGAGGGACTAGAAATGAAAGATCTTTGAGTTCATTAATTTCACTAATATGGATAATATAATACCTATTTTTCATTGGTGTTGTAATGATAAATGAGATTTTCTCTCATACTGCAGTAATGTGTTAGTAATGATGCCACAGAGCCACCTCAATAATCATGTTAACATACTACAGGGACAAAGTAGACACTGGGGAAAATAAGGTCTAGTAAATGGAATTTCATGAAAGATAGACATACCAATAGAAATATATTTTAATTGTGGCAGAACCTATGGTACCTTTAAAAGATCTGTTCTACCTTTTTCTATTTTCAATTCCATTATTTTGCTGATGTATAAAGATTGGCTTTTCATAAATGTAGTGCTTATTCTCCCGAAGTGGCCAATAGAAGGGGAGAGCGGACATCGATAGGAAACTGTTAAGACAGAAATTATACAATTAGCTTAAACTTATATTACTATTACACTTGCTTTTTCCTTAGGAAATTAGACTTCTGATATCTTTATTATTCAAATACAAGAAGTAACTCTAACTTTCCTTCATTTTCTGAAGAAAATTGTCTTTACTAAATACAATATAATAAAGGGTATCATACTATCATTATCATCAACTAAGTCTATACTACACGTAAGCATATATGACAATAGGCAGTAGAGACAAGAAGTGTTTAACTGGCTTAGGAATAAATCAGAAAAGAATAGAAATGGAAAAAGACACAGATTAGGTTCAAGTAAAAGACAACATAGAAAGTGAAAAGATGTTTACTTTTAGATGCACTGGGATTTAAGAATATATTAAAAGAGAGTTGGCATAAGTTGGGGAATAATATATTTAACAAGGAGAAAGTTCTCATTTCTTTAAATTGTAAACAATAAGAACTGATTAAAATAGAAAGAACAGGAGGTTTGGAACCCTTCAGAAGGATATCATATCATAGTCAAGATAGAATACAAATGAAATGTCTTTGACAAGGAAATGTGAAAAACATGAGTAATAGTAAAATATAGCCATAATACTTGTGATGTTATCACATCATTCCATATGTATAATACAATTTTTCTTAATAAATATTTATTGATTGCTCTATACCAGTCCCTTTTCTAGGTAGTTGAGTTCTACCAGATGAAAAAACGGAAAAAAACACACCCTGCCCTCCATGAACTTACACTTAGTGATGAGAGACAATAAACTTAAGAAATAGGTAAATTTTATAATATGTTACAAAGTGTTGAGTGCTGTGGAAAAACAGTTCAGAAATAGGGAATTGTGAGTTGATTTTTTAGGGGCAAGTCAGATTGTAATTGTAAATAGGGCTGTCCTGTCAGGGTAGGCCTCTTGAAAAGGTAATAATTTACTAATTACATTATATAAATTTGACATTTCTTTACTCTATGTAACTCGAAACTTACTATCTAGTGTAAGAACTTTTATGATCTGTAGGAGGCAAAAGGAAAAATTATGCTTTTAAGTCTCTAATAAGAGTTTCGAAAATATAATAAATTATTACACTCTGGTATAGAGCTTTTATAATGGATTTTTTTTTTCCTTTTTGTCTTTTTTCGTGACTGGTTACGGAATCGTAACCCTCAGTGTCGCGCCTGTACCGCGACCGGCAACGGGATCGCAACCCTTGGTGTCGCGCCCGCACCGCGTTCAACCAGTGAGCGGACCGGTCTCTATATGGGATCCGAACCCTCGGCGGGAGCACCGCCGCACTCACCGCCGCACTCCCAAGCGCCGCACCACCGGGCTATAACGGATTTTAAACAAACATTTTCATACTATATTTCAAGCTTTCCTGAATTTCTTAGAAGCTCCTTAAGACAAGTATAATTATAAAGATTGTATGAACTTCTTAGAAGTTATTTTGTATGACAGTAATGTTTAAAGAGTAAAATTTTAGCTAGTACAACTAGGTATTTCCTTATGAGAAATTTACTATTTAATTTCTACATTGTATCTTTGATCAGAAGACTACGAATCAGATATTTTTTCATTACTAAGCTGTACAGCAAAAGCCAATTTCCTGTTAAGTGAAAATATTAAGGCATACAAAAACGATTACAACTATTGAAACTTATAGTGAATAATCCTAATATGATTCCTTGCTATTTTGTGAAGATAAAGATATATATTATGATAGTGTCCATGGTTTCCACAGCTGTACAATCTAGAACATGGGAGGAGTGTGATTTGTTGATACTAACACCAAACCATGTTAAGAATCTTTGTTAAATAGTTTTGTTTGTTAAGATAATTCCAGAAGAAAAATTAAGCAATGTTAGTGAGGTGAAATAGGTGACAACACAAGTCCTTTGTTGAAACTATTAAACCACCATATTCTGCTTTTCTGTATTTTTAAAAATGTGAGACCCCTACTTTAACTTCATTACTAGTGAGATCCATGGAGATGAAACTTTTCTGGGGAAATTATCGTGTTAACATAAAAAAGAGTATGAGGAACACAAACTCACAAGGGAGACAGCACATCAAATCCTATAAAACAAAGTACTCTATCATGACTGAAAATCAAGTTAAAAGTGTGAACTCTGAAAGACATCTTATTCACTCAGCCTTTGTGAGCTGCCTGCAGTTCTGCCTGCAAATACAAATCTTAATTCCAGTGATTCCCAAACTTTTATTTTGACTTTAAAAGTTTTCTGTATTACCATACTCTATATCTCATTCCTGGAATAATAGAACTATTAACACATTTCAAAATGCCCATGAATTTTGATAAAATTATAATTTAAAAAAAACATTTAAAAAATTTTTTTCTTAAGAGTTCATAGTAAAAGAAAGTTTTGTGGGACTATCAAACAGTAGACTATCAATGTATGTTTCTTAAAAAATAATCTAGAAGAAAATGATTTGAATCCAACTAAAAGTGAGGTACATAACATTCTCCTTTTAAATGAAAGAATAAAACATATTTTTTGTGAAAGTAGGGAAAGTAACTTCAATAGAATCCTTCCACGATTAAAAAAAGATCGTAATTTATTTTCTGGTGAGTGGTGTACTCTCTGAAAAACCTAAAGCCTCTGTAGTGGAAGAAATCTACAAAGTTCAATGAGTTTCTAATAAAAAGAATGCATGATCTTCTTTAAAAATGCAATAAAGAAAATATCATTTTACTCTCTTGAGAGCCATCTTTCTAGATGCTTTATAGTATAGAAGAAAAATGAAGTGTTTCAACCAATTCTGTTATTAATGATCCTGAACAGGATTATTCATCATAAGACATCAAAATTCCTTAGCACACAATTTCATCTTTCAAAAAAATTGTTCCTTAAATCCAGATTATAAAACTACTCTCTTCCATGTTTCCATTTAGTGTACAAGGAAGATCTGGTGAGATTATCTGATTTCTACAAGTATTTTAAAAATTATATTTCTCAAACAAAATTTTTTAAATCACTAAGCAGTGTAAAGTCTCCTGAATATCAGGACCCTGCAATCACTCATCATACAATAATCAACATATGGCCTTTAAAAAGTTGGTTGTTAATAACTTTTGAAACTTTGTTTTTAGTTTGTTTTTTCTTTGTGTGTGTGTGACCGGTAAGGGGATCACAACCCTTGGTGTGGTGTCGCCCGCACCGCGCTCAGCCAGTGAGAGCACGGATGATCCCGAGGCCAGCGGAAGCGTCGCTGCACTCCCAGAGCCACACTCTCCCGAGTGCGCCACGGGCTCGGCCGGCCCTGAAACTTTCTTTTTAAATGTTGCCAATTAAGGACAGCAAAATTCCTTAAGAGTGTACCATGTTATGAAGCTAGCTTTTTTCTAGCTTTTTTCTTAGGTGCATAAGTTACCCTTGGAGAAAATACAATTTTATTCTCTTCCAAAATAGGTTCTATGAAAAACACAAACTTTTTTTTAGTTTTTTTTTTTTTTTTTCTGTCAGCTGGTCAGTGCAGGGAGCCGAACCTTTGACCTTGGTGTTATAACGCCATGCTCTAACCAACTGAGCTAACCAGCCAGCTGCAAAATATAGACTTTGGAGAATAGAAGAGAAATTATTTACCATGTTTAACAAAAGTGGAGTAAAATATTTTGCCCTTGATTTTTTTCTTTAAATATTGGGACTAGAAAAACTTAGAGATTTAGTTAGCCAACAAAGTACACTTAAAATTCAGCACAAGGTGGATTTTGCTTTTGTTTTTATTTTTTTTGCTTTTGTTTTATTTTGTTTTATCTTACCCCCTTTGGTCTTGTCTTATGTGAACAGATCCCGTTGGAGACATCTTAACATTTAACCCATCATATGATTTATTTTAGTTCAGAAGGTTGGATATGTTCAGGTAAAATAAAAGTAGATTTTGTTACACTCATTTTAATTAAAAGTTCTAATTTAGTCAAAGCTTTCCTGAACATCAAGTTCTAGAAATGCCTTTAATGAAGAAAATTTACTGGTATGTATTAATAAAGGAAGCAATTTTTAAAAGCAATGAAAATTTGTATAAATGAAATTTTTAGAATCATTTTAGATGCCATGTCTTTACTGATGTCAAGACTACTACAATTTTTATATCCATACTTATACTCCTCAAAACCCAGGTAGAGTATACCGGTCCCTGTCTCTTCCTACTGCTTTCATTCAGATTGCATGATTCCTAGAAGTGCACAGAAAGCCTATTGAATGGTGTGGAGTTTTTAACAGCATAGTTGGAGAGATCCTGCTGTCCAAAAGCATGCTTCCACATGGTGGCCTGGAATAAAAAGGCCTTTAAAGCTTTTAATACACTCTATGGGACAGAGTGGAGAGCAAAGTCTTCATAAGTATGTAACTTTTGTGATTGGTATGACCACTAGGGAAGCATATAAGGTTTTACTTTAGTGCGTATTGTTCAATTTTTACCAGAGCAGTTTATAAATTTAGAGGCTTTGTTGGTTCCAAAGACCAGTCATAACTTACCACATAGAAGATCCGTAGTCTGCAGGGCTGCTGGTTGGTTAGCTCAGTTGGTTAGAGTGCTACCTTTTAATATCAAGATCAAGGGTTTGGATCCCCTTACCTGCCAGTTGCCAAGAAAAACCCAAAAAACAAAAACAACCCCCCCCCCCCCAAAAAGAAATATGTAGTCTATCAGATAAGGAAATTTGTAAAACTATGTTTCTAGTATCACTGACTTTAAGGGTTAAATTCCTGAATTGATAATTAATCCACTGATGTGCTTAGGGTTCTCTGCTCATGAGTATAAATTTAAATAAGATGCTTACATCAGAATCTGATAGAGAAATTAGGAAGATGAGTTTAGTGGTGTGATTACATTTTGACATTTTAAGATAAAAATATAAAATTATGGTCACACTCAATGCCTTTGATTTAAAGGTAGCATTTTCTCTGTTATATTTTTCTCTTAAATTATATGATAGGGAGTTGAGCAAGTATTATCATAGCCTCCAGGCACTGTTGATGTGGATCTGCTTCTTTTATTTTAAAAGTATGTACCAGATAATGAACTCCTGAATATTCAATTTAAGGTATTATGCGACGGACTGATCCTTAATAATTGAGAGCCTTTCTTCTCTCTAATAAAAAGACGGAGAAAAGGAAAATAATTGAATTTTATATCTGAAATAATCTTAAGGATCACAGAGTTCAAATTTTTTATCGATGAGAAAATTGAGTCCTAGAGAGAATGTGACTTACCCACAATCACACATGTATTTAGTTGTGGAACAAGGAATAGAACTTGGAAGAAAAGTTATTGTACAAATTAATATTCAGCTATCAGATTCTGATTAGAATGAGGTTAAAATCAGAAACCTATACACTATCAGAGCAACTATACACTGACTCATTTTCAAGTTTAAATAATATTATTTTCCAAAACCAAATATGAAAGAGGAATCTTAGAAAATTCTCATCTTCACCTTTGCATGAGAGCTCTTTGTTAAAATATAAAAATTGTAGGTGACATCACTAGTTTTTTTTTTCTCCTTGTTATTAATTCTTATTTTGAGAGTGGATAGCAAACAACTGGAAAATACTACTTCTGCTTTGTTACGTACGGAAGGAAAAACAATAAGGTATTAGCAATTCTCTATTTTCCTATCTTACAAATTACAGACTTTATTTACTTCAGGCAAAATTAAGTTATTATACAGTAGTAATACATTGTTAAGTAGAGAAAAGAAATCAAGTTTATGTGCAAATTAGGAACTATGTAAAATGAGTAGAGGTCTGATGTCCTCCATTTATACAAGTATATTCCTTTTGTATTTTTTAAAAATAGGATATCTGAAAGTGGGCTTTAGATACTGCCCTTAATATTGGGTCTATGACTTCCGGAGCACATAGACCCCACATTATTTACTCAGCATTGAATTATGTTATTACAAGGGCATATTCCCCCAGATTGCAAAAAGTTTTCTGCTGCTCTTGTTACAGGGCACACTCAGCTCCTGGCTGAGGCTCCCACAAATTGATACAAACTCACAGGTCCAGCTGTCTGCCCCCAGACAAAAACCAAATAACCCAAAAGTCAACTGTTGGTGAAAATGGAAGTCAGTTTTTATTCAGAAAATAACAGTGACCTGAGGAGAAATGTCAGGCTAACCCATCTCTCTGGTAAACCTGAAGGAGAATGGCCAGGTTAAAGCCATCTCAAAGGCTTAGGTTTAGTGAGGGGTTTTTAAAGAAGGGGTAAAGGGAATGGATTGTGGGAAAATGAAAAGCAGGAGGGAGGGGCACATGAGCAGAGAGGGCTTCATGCAAGGTGTCAGGTGCAAAGTCTCAGCAAGATTCCGTCTGGTTTCTGCTCTTGTCCTTACTATTATCTCAGGGTCCTGCTGGAGGGGTGAAGTCAGCATAGCTTTATTGATGTCTTCCTTGGTTTCCATTGGATAGTATGCAAGTCTGCAGCTCCAGCCTGGCTGGAAAACACCTTTACATTCATGTAAATAATGTCATCATGCCCCATAACCAAGGTTCAAAATATCAAGCAACTGTAGAAAAAGAGGGAACTCAGAGAAATGCATACAAGAAAAAAAAAGTGTCTTTTAAAAATTTACCTACAGCCTATGTAGTTTTAGGTCCCAACATGGCTTCAGTCCTGCTCACTCCAACACTCTCTTCACAGTCTCTTTGAATGTGCATCAGCACAGTGTCTTATTGTCCTACTTGGAGCACTAACATCACTCACTGCTGTGGGAGGAAACAATTTTCCTCCTCAAGGTAGACATATTTATTGCACCTTACGGAAGCCCAGCGAAAAAGAACTATCTTCTAGATGGTTCCGTTAGAAAACACTATTACCACTAGAAATTCTACATAAATCCCCTTTTAGAAAGTGTTAACTCTTTCTATGAAATAGAGTAGCGATTTGCAAGAACTGTGAAAATTAGTGGCTGATTTCTCTATTGGTTCATAACCACAATTCTATTGGGAATTGGTTATAAAATAGAACATGGTGAAATAACATCAGGTCTTTCTTTTTTTAATGTTGCTTAAGGCAATATTTGTTATAGTATTGGGGAAAATGCTATTTAAATGCAGATTCTACTTCTTACCCAGGGTTTCTGAAGGAATATTGAGTTGCAATCTCAAGAAGAAATGTGAATGAAAATCTCCCTCCCTCCCTTCTTCTGTCTCTCCCTCCTTCTCCCCTTAACATTGTAAACGTTGCTAGTTACTTTCCTTATACTACTACGAGGATTTAACTGTAGTGTTGCTGTTCCCTGTGGAGGGAGAGCTATTAGAAGGTGCACACTTACCTTGACCAAAGGACAGTTGATCATTTTTTTTTCTATTCAGCTTTTTCTTGATATTAAAAGGATTCTCTTTTTGCTGTATAGTTTATTAGCACCATCTGTGAATAATAAAAGCTTTACATGGGGCCTTGCAAAAATATTCCATTTCTTCATTATTGTATAGACAGTGAACTGTTGGTATGATTTTTATCATCCTTTAAAATGTCATTTTGGCAATGCAGAAATTACAGTAACATACTTATTCTATTTGTGTGAAGTGCCAATAGCTTCAATATGTGTAAAAAGTGATTAACAAAAAGCCTTTATTAAAAGGAGACAATCTGGTTTCCTCCTCCCTACACAATCCAGGTGTAAATTCTGCAGTGCCATCTTTAAAATACTCTTAAAGGAAAGAGCTCAGTCCCTTCCTGTAGTTTAATAATTTTTAAAAGTTCTTTTATCTAGCCTCTGGCATCTAATCATCAGTGTCAGAAATGATACTTGCTGATGCTGTCAAACCTGTGATAACATGATTAGCATACCCAAATTAATTTCATTTAACACTGGTACCTTCTAGAATGTGAACCAAATTCAATCTTACAAGGTTGAATTTTGCTTTCTGCCATTTTTTCACTTATTTCCCAGAATGCTATGGGATGTAGTTATCTTAAAAGATAACAGAGCCCACACCACTTAACATCAATTCTATTTCAAATGTTTGTTTATAAGATCAAAAAAAAAAAAGTACACTTTTTTTCAATGACTTGTTTGACCCCTTATTAGAGAATATTGCAACCATTATTAGGATTATTAAAATTATGTTAGATGAAGCAACAGGCAAAACATACACCAAAAGGTCAAAATGTCTAGAAATGTCTAATCCATTTTCTTAATGTGTGTGTGTGTGGAGGGGAGAAGAGTATAATTGTCATTTATTAAAATCAGTCTTAGCGCTGGCCCGTGGCTCACTCGGGAGAGTGCTGTGCTGATAGCACCAAGGCCACGGGTTCGGATCCTATATAGGGATGGCCGGTTTGCTCATTGGCTGAGCGTGGTGCTGACAACACCAAGCCAAGGGTTAAGATCCCCTTATCGGTCATCTTTAAAAAAAAAAAAATCAGTCTTAAAGAGTATTGTTTAATATTTTAAAGCATACACTAGGTACATCTGACTACAGTAGAACTAGATACTATATAAAAAAAAAGACATTATATATCCTCACAAAGCACATTGTAAAGATCCAAAATACCACCCTCTCTACTTTATGAGGGATACAAAACTGTAATTGCCAAATCTCACAGTAATGTTCAATTCAGAATTCACATGTATGTAATATGTATATATATTTATGTGTGTACACATATATTTGACTTTGCTTTCCTAATTTAATACCTTACATTGCCTTATTGTAGAGCAGTCATTTATAGTTTATAAAGACTTTCATATACATTAGTGTAGAGGCCAAAAGAAAACTTCACCCCTAGAGTTTTATTAATAAAAATCACTTTCAAATTTAGAACAATAAGAAGAAAAGGCATAAACAATTTTTGTTATTTAACGTTCTGGGAGGAGGCAAAGCATGGGGGGAATTACAAGAGACTAATGTCCCAATTTTCATTTGGGGTGAAGAGCTTATATACTCATCTCCATATGGAAAGGAGAGATGAGAGTACAGAAGTAAATGATTCTTAGGGGTACCAATGGGCCCGGAGAGCACACAATGGCCTGAAACACAGTCTACTTGTCCCACAAAGCAGACAGTGGCTGGGAAATGATTTTCTTTAAAATATTGAATGGGACCAAAATAGACAAAAATGGTCTATGACAAAAGTTAGTCCGGGTATGTGGACAGACTCCAGTCTTCCTTCCTGTGATATGAGTTAAGATAATGAAAACTCAGGGAAAGGACAGTTACTGCATCTGGACTTTAGGCAGATAAGGGAACAGCTTCATCCCGTGCTTTGGAGAATGACGAGGATTGCGGGGAGGTGTGGAGGAATGGGGGTGTAGGACGGGGGAAGTTCAGAGAGACCTAGAAGCTGCTGCTTTATTTCAGCCTGTGCAAGCACCATATTTTTGAGGTAACAGCTTTTTGTACCTCAACATTATCTTATTTATTCTTGAACATGAAATAGATTTTCATTTCGTTTGCTGCTTACTTAGGTAATATTATGATTTGGGGTCAATGCAAGGATTGTTTTATCTAAAATTGTGTCTCTGTCCAGTGCTTATATTGACCTTCCACCCAGTTTCTTGATGTGTGCAAATGAGTTCTGAAATGATAGATAAAATGAGAAACTGTATAAACAAATGTTTCAATTTGTGATATCTAAATTCAGATTCCTCGAATTCCTATATGAAATGTTCCATAAGAAAAAATGTATTTCTCACACTGAGCCATGCCTTTCTTCTGTGGTTTATCTATTCTGAGCCCAACTTTAATGATTAATTTAATCTTTCCCTGGCATTCTTTTCATGATGGCAAAGGAGAACAAAGAACACCTATGCTTTAGAATAAATAAAACAAAATCATGTCACTGAAATATCAATGAAAAGAGAGCCAAGTATGCTAGTAATAGTGCAGCACATATTTTTTTTTCTTTTCTTTTTTTTTTTTTTGTTAAATTTTTATTTTGTCAATATACACTGTATATGA